>NW_027139744.1:92500-100089 GCF_035084215.1 Heptranchias perlo | reverse complement strand
TGACCAATCCCTAGGTGCCCGAATGACAAGTGTCAATTCGGCAGGACGGCCTCCCACCTCCGGCCGCAGATGCGTCACTAAATCCCCGCAAAGGGGGCTTTCTCATTTCGGCATAGGGGCTTCCGCGGCCAACTCATTAACCTGTGCTCGGACTTTTTGTGCACAAGTGCAAGGGACCGTTTGCCGGCAGCTACTCGCACCCCCCCGCCCAGGGGGGGAATCCTCTGACCGGAGATCCGAAACGCCGGCCGAATCCATCCCCGTCGGACTTCCGAAGGGGTTCCCTCGACCGACTGACTTCCGAACTCCTTTCTGGGCTTAAACGGGTGGAATTCGGACCCTCTCGCAAGGGAGCCGAAGCCCGCCAGCCCCGGGAGGCCTCGGGGCCGCCGTTTTCAAGCCCGACCAAAAAACCCGAAAAATGGGGAAAAATGGGAAAAATTCCCACTCCCAAAAGGCTTAAAAGTCGGTTGGGCGGCAGCCCGGGTCGGTCTCTGCAGACCTGGAGGCGCTAGACACAAGTCTGGTAAACAGGCTAAGTCTCGACATGCCACCTCTTACTATCCTGCAGGTACCCCGCCAATCCCCCCGGAACCGGCTGGCAATTGGCGAATCAGCGGGACGAATTTGAATTCGTGACCGACTCTCTGACACCGAATCGCCGCAAACGCGTTTCGATTTTTCGGCTTCGGTACCTCCCATCAGACTTTGACTGGCCATATCTCCGGACTCACGTGTCGCAGCCGGGACCTTCAGGTACCGTTCGACGCGTCTAACCCTGCCCCGTCGAATGGCGCCCCTCGCGGTGTGGTCCGATTTCCCGCATTTTGGTCAGATTTGCCTCCAAATTTTTCAGATTGAGTTGACGAATGCCCCCTACGGGGTAACCTCTTGCCCTTTCGGACATGGTCCCTGTGACTTAATTTCCGCCTTTTGCTCAATCGTTTCCCCATTTATAATTAATTTTAAAAATCGGGTTACTCAGTTCTGGTTTACCAGTTCCCTCTTCGGACTTAGTTTTTGGTTAATCATTTCCGGTTCACCAGTTCCCGTTTTGGACTTAGTCTCTGCGGGCCGTTTCTCATCTTTTGGTTCATCAGTTCCCCTCTTTTAATAATTTTTTGGCTGCTTTCGTTTGATCATTTCCTGCCTTCTGGGTGACTTTTGCCCCTTAGGACTTCATCGCCGCACATTATTTTCGACTTCTGGTTGATCATTTCACCCCTTTTAATCATTTTTGCAACTTTTGGTTAACCATTTCACCCAGCTTCTGGTTAACCATTTCCCCTTTGGGACTTAGTCTCTGAGCATTCTTTTGGGATTCTGGTTAATCATTTGCCAATTTTTAAAAAATGTTGCCGCTTTTGTTTAATGCTTTCTGGTCAACCTTTCCCTCTTTCAGACTTCACCGCGGCACATTGCTTTAGCCTCCTGGTTAATCATTTCACCCCTTTTAATCATTTTTGCAACTTTTGGTTAACCATTTCCCCCAGCTTCTGGTTACCATTTCCCCTTTGGGACTTGGTCTCTGAGCATTCTTTTGGGATTCTGGTTAATCATTTGCCAATTTTTTAAAAATGTTGCCACTTTTGTTTAATGCTTTCTGGTCAACCTTTCCCTCTTTCAGACTTCACCGCGGCACATTGCTTCAGCCTCCTGGTTAATCATTTCACCCCTTTTAATCATTTTTGCAACTTTTGGTTAACCATTTCCCCCAGCTTCTGGTTAACCATTTCCCCTTTGGGACTTAGTCTCTGAGCATTCTTTTGGGATTCTGGTTAATCATTTGCCAATTTTTAAAAAATGTTGCCACTTTTGTTTAATGCTTTCTGGTCAACCTTTCCCTCTTTCAGACTTCACCGCGGCACATTGCTCCAGCCTCCTGGTTAATCATTTCACCCCTTTTAATCATTTTTGCAACTTTTGGTTAACCATTTCCCCCAGCTTCTGGTTAACCATTTCCCCTTTGGGACTTAGTCTCTGAGCATTCTTTTGGGATTCTGGTTAATCATTTGCCAATTTTTAAAAATGTTGCCACTTTTGTTTAATGCTTTCTGGTCAACCCTTTCCCTCTTTCAGACTTCACCGCGGCACATTGCTTTAGCCTCCTGGTTAATCATTTCACCCCTTTTAATCATTTTGCAACTTTTGGTTAACCATTTCCCCAGCTTCTGGTTAACCATTTCCCCTTTGGGACTTAGTCTCTGAGCATTCTTTTGGGATTCTGGTTAATCATTTGCCAATTTTTAAAAAATGTTGCCACTTTTGTTTAATGCTTTCTGGTCAACCTTTCCCTCTTTCAGACTTCACCGCGGCACATTGCTTCAGCCTCCTGGTTAATCATTTCACCCCTTTTAATCATTTTTGCAACTTTTGGTTAACCATTTCCCCCAGCTTCTGGTTAACCATTTCCCCTTTGGGACTTAGTCTCTGAGCATTCTTTTGGGATTCTGGTTAATCATTTGCCAATTTTTAAAAAATGTTGCCGCTTTTGTTTAATGCTTTCTGGTCAACCTTTCCCTCTTTCAGACTTCACCGCGGCACATTGCTTTAGCCTCCTGGTTAATCATTTCACCCCTTTTAATCATTTTTGCAACTTTTGGTTAACCATTTCCCCCAGCTTCTGGTTAACCATTTCCCCTTTGGGACTTGGTCTCTGAGCATTCTTTTGGGATTCTGGTTAATCATTTGCCAATTTTTTAAAAATGTTGCCACTTTTGTTTAATGCTTTCTGGTCAACCTTTCCCTCTTTCAGACTTCACCGCGGCACATTGCTTCAGCCTCCTGGTTAATCATTTCACCCCTTTTAATCATTTTTGCAACTTTTGGTTAACCATTTCCCCCAGCTTCTGGTTAACCATTTCCCCTTTGGGACTTAGTCTCTGAGCATTCTTTTGGGATTCTGGTTAATCATTTGCCAATTTTTAAAAAATGTTGCCACTTTTGTTTAATGCTTTCTGGTCAACCTTTCCCTCTTTCAGACTTCACCGCGGCACATTGCTCCAGCCTCCTGGTTAATCATTTCACCCCTTTTAATCATTTTTGCAACTTTTGGTTAACCATTTCCCCCAGCTTCTGGTTAACCATTTCCCCTATGGGACTTAGTCTCTGAGCATTCTTTTGGGATTCTGGTTAATCATTTGCCAATTTTTAAAAAATGTTGCCGCTTTTGTTTAATGCTTTCTGGTCAACCTTTCCCTCTTTCAGACTTCACCGCGGCACATTGCTTTAGCCTCCTGGTTAATCATTTCACCCCTTTTAATCATTTTTGCAACTTTTGGTTAACCATTTCCCCCAGCTTCTGGTTAACCATTTCCCCTTTGGGACTTAGTCTCTGAGCATTCTTTTGGGATTCTGGTTAATCATTTGCCACTTTTTAAAAAATGTTGCCGCTTTTGTTTAATCGTTTCCCTGCTATGTGGTCAACCTTTTCCCCTTTCAGACTTCATCGCCGCGCATTGTTGTCGACTTCTGGTTAATCATTTTTCCCCTTTAAATCTTTTTTTGCCACTTTCGGTTAACCATTTCACCCAGCTTCTGGTTAACCATTTGCCCCATTATACTGAATTTTTCCGCTTTGGTTTAATCATTTCCCTGCTTTCTTGTCAACCTTTTCCCCTTTTGGACTTCGCCGCCGCACTTTGCTTTGCCTTCTGGTTAAACATTTCTCCCCTTTTAATCCTTTTTCCCACTTTTGGTTCACCAGTTCACCCAGCTTCTGGTTAACCATTTCCCCTTTGGGACTTAAGTCTCTGAGCATTCTTTTGGATTCTGGTTAACCATTTGCCACTTTTTTAAAAATGTTGCCGCTTTTGTTTAATGCTTTCCCTGCTTTCTGGTCAACCTTTTCCCCCTTACGACTTCGCCGCCGCACTTTGCTTTCGCCTTCTGGTTAATCATTTCACCCCTTTTAATCCTTTTTCCCACTTTGGGTTGGACAGTTCACCCAGCTACTGGTTAACCATTTCCCCTTTGGGACTTAAGTCTCTGAGCATTCTTTTGTGATTCTGGTTCACCATTTGTCCCTTTTTAAAAGATATTGCTGCTTTTGATTAAACCTTTCCCTGCTTTGCGGTCGACCTATTCCTCTTTCAGACTTCATCGCCGCACCTTGTTTTCGACATCTGGTTCAACATTTCTCCCCTTTTAATCCTTTTTCCCACTTTTGGTTAAGCAGTTCACCCAGCTTCTGGTTCACCATTTGCCCCTTTTTACTGAATTTTTCTGCTTTTGTTTAATCATTTCCCTGCTTTGCGGTCGACCTATTCCTCTTTCAGACTTCATCGCCGCGCATTGTTTTCGACATCTGGTTCAACATTTCTCCCCTTTTAATCCTCTTTCCCACTTTTGGTTAAGCAGTTCACCCAACTTCTGGTTAACCATTTGCCCCTTCTTACTGAATTTTTCTGCTTTTGTTTAATCATTTCCCTGCTTTATGGTCAACCTTTTCCCCTTTAGGACTTCGCCGCCGCACTTTGCTTTCGCCTTCTGGTTAATCATTTCACAACATTTTAATCCTTTTTCCCACTTTTGGTTAAACAGTTCACCCAGCTTCTGGTTAACCATTTGCCCTTTGGGACTTAAGTCTCTGAGCATTCTTTTGGGGATTCTGGTTCACCATTTGTCCCTTTTTAAAAGATATTGCTGCTTCTGTTTAATCCTTTCCCTGCTTTGCGGTCAACCTTTTCCTCTTTCAGACTTCATCGCCGCGCATTGTTTTCGACATCTGGTTCAACATTTCTCCCCTTTTAATCCTCTTTCCCACTTTTGGTTAAGCAGTTCACCCAACTTCTGGTTCACCACTTGCCCCTTTTTACTGAATTTTTCTGCTTTTGTTTAATCATTTCCCTGCTTTCCGGTCAACCTTTCCCTCTTTCAGACTTAATCGCCGCACATTGTTGTCGACTTCTGGTTGATCAGTTCACCCCTTTTTTATCCTTTTTCCCACTTTGGGTTAAGCAGTTCACCCAGCTTCTGGTTAACCATTTGCCCCTTTGGCACTTAAGTCTCTGAGCATTCTTTTGGGATTCTGGTAAACCATTTGTCCCTTTTTAAAAAATGCTGCTGCTTTTGTTTAATGCTTGCCCTGCTTTGCGGTCGATCATTTCACCCCTTTTAATCCATTTTTGCCACTTTGGGTTAAACAGTTCACACAACTTCTGGTTCACCATTTCACATTTCGGAACTTTTATTCCCACCATTACTTTGGGCTTCTGGTTCATCATTTCACGCTGTTTTACAAATCTTTGCCGCTTCACTTTTAATCCACAAACCGTGGCTCGCTTTCGGGTGGGGGGGGGGTAGCGGGTTTGGGCCGGGCACTCGACATCCCGGTGTGCGACCGGGTTCGTTCTGGTACCGCTCGGTGCCCCTCGTCCTGCTCTTGCCGCGGAAGCAAACCAGACGACCGTCGGTCTCACGCCCGAGGGGAGAGGAGGCGGAAAGCGGTTTGCAGCCTTTCGCTGTACCTCCGGCGGGCAGCGCCGCACCTCCGAGTGCTCGGTACCGTTCGCTGCACCTCGTCCGGCCGCACGCAGCGAGCCAAACCCGGAGGAAATCGGCCTGTGCCTTCTCGAGATATGGGCCTCCGGGTGGGACGGACAAACCGGGGCCCCGAGCTCGCTTTCGGCGGCCCGGCACTCGACTTCCCGGTGTCCGAACGTGATCCTTCCGGTACCCTTCGGTGCCCCTTGCCCGACTCTAGCTCCCGTGCTGAAGCGGAGTCGGTCGGCCTGACGGCCTGCCGAGTTAACCAGCGGAAAGCGGTGCGCAGCCTTTCGCTTGCAGCTCCGGCGGGCAGCGCCGCACCTCCGGCTGCTCAGTGCCGTCCGCTGCTCCCCTTCCGGCTGCACGCAGCGAACCATACCCGGAGGAAATCGGCCTCGGCCTTCCGGAGATATGGGCCTGCGAGTGGGACCAATAAATCGGTGCACATTTCCGGCTCGGTTTCCGGCCTCGGCACTATCAGTTCACGCCGTCCGACCGACGTCGTTCTGGCACGGTTCCGTTGCTCCTTGATCCGGTCCAGCCACGGTAATCAGCCGAAGATGGTGGGGGGTAGGGGGGGGACACATTGCCCGCCGAGTTAGCCGGAGGAGATCGGCCTCGGACTTCCTCAGATATCAGCCTCCGGGTGGGACAGACAAACCGGGGACCCGAGCACGCTTTCGGCGGCCCGCTGGTCGACTTCCCGGTGTGCGACCGGGTTCGTTCCGGTACCGTTCGCTGCCCCTCGTCCTGCTCTAGCCGCGGAAACAAACCCGACGACCGTCGGTCTCACGCCCGCGGAGGGAGGCGGCGGAAAGTGGTTTGCAGCCTTTCGCTGTACCTCCGGCGGGCAGCGCCCGACCTCCGAGTGCTCGGTACCGTCCGCTGCGCCTGGTCCTGCCGCACACAACGAGCCATACCCGGTGGAAATCGGCCTGTGCCTTCCGGAGATATGGGCCTCCGGGTGGGACGGACAAACCGGGGCACCGAGCTCGCTTTCGGCGGCCCGCTAGTCGACTTCCCGGTGTGCGACCGGGTTCGTTCCGGTACCGTTCGCTGCCCCTCGTCCTGCTCTAGCCGCGGAACCAAACCGGACGACCGTCGGTCTCACGCCCGCGGAGGGAGGCGGCGGAAAGTGGTTTGCAGCCTTTCGCTGTACCTCCGGCGGGCAGCGCCCGACCTCCGAGTGCTCGGCACCGTCCGCTGCGCCTGGTCCGGCCGCACACAACGAGACATACCCGGTGGAAATCGGCCTGTGCCTTCCGGAGATATGGGCCTCCGGGTGGGACGGACAAACCGGGGCACCGAGCTCGCTTTCGGCGGCCCGCTAGTCGACTTCCCGGTGTGCGACCGGGTTCGTTCCGGTACCGTTCGCTGCCCCTCGTCCTGCTCTAGCCGCGGAACCAAACCGGACGACCGTCGGTCTCACGCCCGCGGAGGGAGGCGGCGGAAAGTGGTTTGCAGCCTTTCGCTGTACCTCCGGCGGGCAGCACCGCACCTCCCAGTGCTCGGTACCGTACGCTGCGCCTCCTCCTGCCGCACGCAACGAGCCATACCCGGAGGAAATCGGCCTCGGCCTTCCTGAGATATCAGCCTCCAAACGGGCGTCACAAATCAGGGCACATGGTCAGCTGCAAAGCAGCGTCATTACAACCTCTCACTGCACCCCACACGACATTCCGCTTGCCTGCCTGCCGCTGCCTACTCTCACCAGCGAAACAAAGTCAGGATAACACCCCAATGCAAGCAGCTCCCTTCCGGCCAACCAACCCACACCAATCCCCTTGCCTGCCTCCCACAAATTCCACCAGCCAGGCAAAGTCAAAATCAACCACAATAAACGCACTCCACAACGGCCATCGACCGCTATACACCCCCTTGGGCGACTATTAAGCCCGAGAACACTAACTGTAACCAACCGCAGTGAAAAGTTGAAGTGGCAACTCATTAACCAAATTTATATTTGGCAACTCATTAACCAACTTTACATTTGGCAACTCATTAACCAACTGCATTGGTGACAACTCATTGACTGACAGGTTGATGAGTTCTCCAGGGCCCCACATGCCTCCTGCCGAATTAAAAGCTCACCCTCCCGGGCA
>NW_027139744.1:75000-82500 GCF_035084215.1 Heptranchias perlo | reverse complement strand
CCTGACGAGCCTGAACACCAGCCTTGGCTGGACCGCTCGGGCCCTCCCATGTCGGACGCGAGTCGCCAAATCGATCGGAAGAGAGTACCGATTCCTCTCAAAAAGTCTGCGTGCCCGTTATTATAAAAGCAGCCCACCGGCCGCGGTGCCTTGCCCACAAACACACTTGGTGTCTGGGGTGATTCAGAGCCGCCGCGGCTCGAAAGTGTCAACCTGTTTTAAAAGTCATCGCTATGCCGGCACAGGTGACTTTCAAGTTAAAGAGTTCTCTTTATTGGCTTTCAAAAAAATCTGCAAAGTGTCACAGAGATTTTGAGAAACTCTTTTTTTTCTTTATATTATTATAATATAATATAATGTGTATATGTTTTCGAAAAGCATCCACCAGCAATCCATGGTGAGCCTCTCTCTGCTGGCAAGCTCCTCCTGCCTGAGCCCGACGCTGTCGAGGCTCAACACGATTTCAGACTGACAAAGAGTTCGAAAATTGCCGCCTGATGTAGCTTTAAATGCTGACAGGTGACTTCCGAGTGCTCTTGTAAAGGTCTCCGCTTTGAAATTGAGAGCCTTTTGCCAAGTGTCACTTTTTCAGGCACTCTTAAAGTGCACCTGGGCTGTCAGAGAAAGCTCTGAAAATCGTGTTCTCGAAAATCTCCGGGTACCCGACCAATCCCTAGGTGCCCGAATGACAAGTGTCAATTCGGCAGGACGGCCTCCCACCTCCGGCCGCAGATGCGTCACTAAATCCCCGCAAAGGGGGCTTTCTCATTTCGGCATAGGGGCTTCCGCGGCCAACTCATTAACCTGTGCTCGGACTTTTTGTGCCACAAGTGCAAGGGACCGTTTGCCGGCAGCTACTCGCACCCCCCCGCCCAGGGGGGGAATCCTCTGACCGGAGATCCGAAACGCCGGCCGAATCCATCCCCGTCGGACTTCCGAAGGGGTTCCCTCGACCGACTGACTTCCGAACTCCTTTCTGGGCTTAAACGGGTGGAATTCGGACCCTCTCGCAAGGGAGCCGAAGCCCGCCAGCCCCGGGAGGCCTCGGGGCCGCCGTTTTCAAGCCCGACCAAAAAACCCGAAAAATGGGGAAAAATGGGAAAAATTCCCACTCCCAAAAGGCTTAAAAGTCGGTTGGGCGGCAGCCCGGGTCGGTCTCTGCAGACCTGGAGGCGCTAGACACAAGTCTGGTAAACAGGCTAAGTCTCGACATGCCACCTCTTACTATCCTGCAGGTACCCCGCCAATCCCCCCGGAACCGGCTGGCAATTGGCGAATCAGCGGGACGAATTTGAATTCGTGACCGACTCTCTGACACCGAATCGCCGCAAACGCGTTTCGATTTTTCGGCTTCGGTACCTCCCATCAGACTTTGACTGGCCATATCTCCGGACTCACGTGTCGCAGCCGGGACCTTCAGGTACCGTTCGACGCGTCTAACCCTGCCCCGTCGAATGGCGCCCCTCGCGGTGTGGTCCGATTTCCGCATTTTGGTCAGATTTGCCTCCAAATTTTTCAGATTGAGTTGACGAATGCCCCCTACGGGGTAACCTCTTGCCCTTTCGGACATGGTCCCTGTGACTTAATTTCCGCCTTTTGCTCAATCGTTTCCCCATTTATAATTAATTTTAAAAATCGGGTTACTCAGTTCTGGTTTACCAGTTCCCTCTTCGGACTTAGTTTTTGGTTAATCATTTCCGGTTCACCAGTTCCCGTTTTGGACTTAGTCTCTGCGGGCCGTTTCTCATCTTTTGGTTCATCAGTTCCCCTCTTTTAATAATTTTTTGGCTGCTTTCGTTTGATCATTTCCCTGCCTTCTGGGTGACTTTTGCCCCTTAGGACTTCATCGCCGCACATTATTTTCGACTTCTGGTTGATCATTTCACCCCTTTTAATCATTTTTGCAACTTTTGGTTAACCATTTCACCCAGCTTCTGGTTAACCATTTCCCCTTTGGGACTTAGTCTCTGAGCATTCTTTTGGGATTCTGGTTAATCATTTGCCAATTTTTAAAAAATGTTGCCGCTTTTGTTTAATGCTTTCTGGTCAACCTTTCCCTCTTTCAGACTTCACCGCGGCACATTGCTTTAGCCTCCTGGTTAATCATTTCACCCCTTTTAATCATTTTTGCAACTTTTGGTTAACCATTTCCCCCAGCTTCTGGTTAACCATTTCCCCTTTGGGACTTGGTCTCTGAGCATTCTTTTGGGATTCTGGTTAATCATTTGCCAATTTTTTAAAAATGTTGCCACTTTTGTTTAATGCTTTCTGGTCAACCTTTCCCTCTTTCAGACTTCACCGCGGCACATTGCTTCAGCCTCCTGGTTAATCATTTCACCCCTTTTAATCATTTTTGCAACTTTTGGTTAACCATTTCCCCCAGCTTCTGGTTAACCATTTCCCCTTTGGGACTTAGTCTCTGAGCATTCTTTTGGGATTCTGGTTAATCATTTGCCAATTTTTAAAAAATGTTGCCACTTTTGTTTAATGCTTTCTGGTCAACCTTTCCCTCTTTCAGACTTCACCGCGGCACATTGCTCCAGCCTCCTGGTTAATCATTTCACCCCTTTTAATCATTTTTGCAACTTTTGGTTAACCATTTCCCCCAGCTTCTGGTTAACCATTTCCCCTTTGGGACTTAGTCTCTGAGCATTCTTTTGGGATTCTGGTTAATCATTTGCCAATTTTTTAAAAATGTTGCCACTTTTGTTTAATGCTTTCTGGTCAACCTTTCCCTCTTTCAGACTTCACCGCGGCACATTGCTTTAGCCTCCTGGTTAATCATTTCACCCCTTTTAATCATTTTTGCAACTTTTGGTTAACCATTTCCCCCAGCTTCTGGTTAACCATTTCCCCTTTGGGACTTAGTCTCTGAGCATTCTTTTGGGATTCTGGTTAATCATTTGCCAATTTTTAAAAAATGTTGCCACTTTTGTTTAATGCTTTCTGGTCAACCTTTCCCTCTTTCAGACTTCACCGCGGCACATTGCTTCAGCCTCCTGGTTAATCATTTCACCCCTTTTAATCATTTTTGCAACTTTTGGTTAACCATTTCCCCCAGCTTCTGGTTAACCATTTCCCCTTTGGGACTTAGTCTCTGAGCATTCTTTTGGGATTCTGGTTAATCATTTGCCAATTTTTAAAAAATGTTGCCGCTTTTGTTTAATGCTTTCTGGTCAACCTTTCCCTCTTTCAGACTTCACCGCGGCACATTGCTTTAGCCTCCTGGTTAATCATTTCACCCCTTTTAATCATTTTTGCAACTTTTGGTTAACCATTTCCCCCAGCTTCTGGTTAACCATTTCCCCTTTGGGACTTGGTCTCTGAGCATTCTTTTGGGATTCTGGTTAATCATTTGCCAATTTTTTAAAAATGTTGCCACTTTTGTTTAATGCTTTCTGGTCAACCTTTCCCTCTTTCAGACTTCACCGCGGCACATTGCTTCAGCCTCCTGGTTAATCATTTCACCCCTTTTAATCATTTTTGCAACTTTTGGTTAACCATTTCCCCCAGCTTCTGGTTAACCATTTCCCCTTTGGGACTTAGTCTCTGAGCATTCTTTTGGGATTCTGGTTAATCATTTGCCAATTTTTAAAAAATGTTGCCACTTTTGTTTAATGCTTTCTGGTCAACCTTTCCCTCTTTCAGACTTCACCGCGGCACATTGCTCCAGCCTCCTGGTTAATCATTTCACCCCTTTTAATCATTTTTGCAACTTTTGGTTAACCATTTCCCCCAGCTTCTGGTTAACCATTTCCCCTATGGGACTTAGTCTCTGAGCATTCTTTTGGGATTCTGGTTAATCATTTGCCAATTTTTAAAAAATGTTGCCGCTTTTGTTTAATGCTTTCTGGTCAACCTTTCCCTCTTTCAGACTTCACCGCGGCACATTGCTTTAGCCTCCTGGTTAATCATTTCACCCCTTTTAATCATTTTTGCAACTTTTGGTTAACCATTTCCCCCAGCTTCTGGTTAACCATTTCCCCTTTGGGACTTAGTCTCTGAGCATTCTTTTGGGATTCTGGTTAATCATTTGCCACTTTTTAAAAAATGTTGCCGCTTTTGTTTAATCGTTTCCCTGCTATGTGGTCAACCTTTTCCCCTTTCAGACTTCATCGCCGCGCATTGTTGTCGACTTCTGGTTAATCATTTTTCCCCTTTAAATCTTTTTTTGCCACTTTCGGTTAACCATTTCACCCAGCTTCTGGTTAACCATTTGCCCCATTATACTGAATTTTTCCGCTTTGGTTTAATCATTTCCCTGCTTTCTTGTCAACCTTTTCCCCTTTTGGACTTCGCCGCCGCACTTTGCTTTTGCCTTCTGGTTAAACATTTCTCCCCTTTTAATCCTTTTTCCCACTTTTGGTTCACCAGTTCACCCAGCTTCTGGTTAACCATTTCCCCTTTGGGACTTAAGTCTCTGAGCATTCTTTTGGGATTCTGGTTAACCATTTGCCACTTTTTTAAAAATGTTGCCGCTTTTGTTTAATGCTTTCCCTGCTTTCTGGTCAACCTTTTCCCCTTACGACTTCGCCGCCGCACTTTGCTTTCGCCTTCTGGTTAATCATTTCACCCCTTTTAATCCTTTTTCCCACTTTGGGTTGGACAGTTCACCCAGCTACTGGTTAACCATTTCCCCTTTGGGACTTAAGTCTCTGAGCATTCTTTTGTGATTCTGGTTCACCATTTGTCCCTTTTTAAAAGATATTGCTGCTTTTGATTAAACCTTTCCCTGCTTTGCGGTCGACCTATTCCTCTTTCAGACTTCATCGCCGCACCTTGTTTTCGACATCTGGTTCAACATTTCTCCCCTTTTAATCCTTTTTCCCACTTTTGGTTAAGCAGTTCACCCAGCTTCTGGTTCACCATTTGCCCCTTTTTACTGAATTTTTCTGCTTTTGTTTAATCATTTCCCTGCTTTGCGGTCGACCTATTCCTCTTTCAGACTTCATCGCCGCGCATTGTTTTCGACATCTGGTTCAACATTTCTCCCCTTTTAATCCTCTTTCCCACTTTTGGTTAAGCAGTTCACCCAACTTCTGGTTAACCATTTGCCCCTTCTTACTGAATTTTTCTGCTTTTGTTTAATCATTTCCCTGCTTTATGGTCAACCTTTTCCCCTTTAGGACTTCGCCGCCGCACTTTGCTTTCGCCTTCTGGTTAATCATTTCACAACATTTTAATCCTTTTTCCCACTTTTGGTTAAACAGTTCACCCAGCTTCTGGTTAACCATTTGCCCCTTTGGGACTTAAGTCTCTGAGCATTCTTTTGGGATTCTGGTTCACCATTTGTCCCTTTTTAAAAGATATTGCTGCTTCTGTTTAATCCTTTCCCTGCTTTGCGGTCAACCTTTTCCTCTTTCAGACTTCATCGCCGCGCATTGTTTTCGACATCTGGTTCAACATTTCTCCCCTTTTAATCCTCTTTCCCACTTTTGGTTAAGCAGTTCACCCAACTTCTGGTTCACCACTTGCCCCTTTTTACTGAATTTTTCTGCTTTTGTTTAATCATTTCCCTGCTTTCCGGTCAACCTTTCCCTCTTTCAGACTTAATCGCCGCACATTGTTGTCGACTTCTGGTTGATCAGTTCACCCCTTTTTTATCCTTTTTCCCACTTTGGGTTAAGCAGTTCACCCAGCTTCTGGTTAACCATTTGCCCCTTTGGCACTTAAGTCTCTGAGCATTCTTTTGGGATTCTGGTAAACCATTTGTCCCTTTTTAAAAAATGCTGCTGCTTTTGTTTAATGCTTGCCCTGCTTTGCGGTCGATCATTTCACCCCTTTTAATCCATTTTTGCCACTTTGGGTTAAACAGTTCACACAACTTCTGGTTCACCATTTCACATTTCGGAACTTTTATTCCCACCATTACTTTGGGCTTCTGGTTCATCATTTCACGCTGTTTTACAAATCTTTGCCGCTTCACTTTTAATCCACAAACCGTGGCTCGCTTTCGGGTGGGGGGGGGGGTAGCGGGTTTGGGCCGGGCACTCGACATCCCGGTGTGCGACCGGGTTCGTTCTGGTACCGCTCGGTGCCCCTCGTCCTGCTCTTGCCGCGGAAGCAAACCAGACGACCGTCGGTCTCACGCCCGAGGGGAGAGGAGGCGGAAAGCGGTTTGCAGCCTTTCGCTGTACCTCCGGCGGGCAGCGCCGCACCTCCGAGTGCTCGGTACCGTTCGCTGCACCTCGTCCGGCCGCACGCAGCGAGCCAAACCCGGAGGAAATCGGCCTGTGCCTTCTCGAGATATGGGCCTCCGGGTGGGACGGACAAACCGGGGCCCCGAGCTCGCTTTCGGCGGCCCGGCACTCGACTTCCCGGTGTCCGAACGTGATCCTTCCGGTACCCTTCGGTGCCCCTTGCCCGACTCTAGCTCCCGTGCTGAAGCGGAGTCGGTCGGCCTGACGGCCTGCCGAGTTAACCAGCGGAAAGCGGTGCGCAGCCTTTCGCTTGCAGCTCCGGCGGGCAGCGCCGCACCTCCGGCTGCTCAGTGCCGTCCGCTGCTCCCCTTCCGGCTGCACGCAGCGAACCATACCCGGAGGAAATCGGCCTCGGCCTTCCGGAGATATGGGCCTGCGAGTGGGACCAATAAATCGGTGCACATTTCCGGCTCGGTTTCCGGCCTCGGCACTATCAGTTCACGCCGTCCGACCGACGTCGTTCTGGCACGGTTCCGTTGCTCCTTGATCCGGTCCAGCCACGGTAATCAGCCGAAGATGGTGGGGGGTAGGGGGGGGACACATTGCCCGCCGAGTTAGCCGGAGGAGATCGGCCTCGGACTTCCTCAGATATCAGCCTCCGGGTGGGACAGACAAACCGGGGACCCGAGCACGCTTTCGGCGGCCCGCTGGTCGACTTCCCGGTGTGCGACCGGGTTCGTTCCGGTACCGTTCGCTGCCCCTCGTCCTGCTCTAGCCGCGGAAACAAACCCGACGACCGTCGGTCTCACGCCCGCGGAGGGAGGCGGCGGAAAGTGGTTTGCAGCCTTTCGCTGTACCTCCGGCGGGCAGCGCCCGACCTCCGAGTGCTCGGTACCGTCCGCTGCGCCTGGTCCTGCCGCACACAACGAGCCATACCCGGTGGAAATCGGCCTGTGCCTTCCGGAGATATGGGCCTCCGGGTGGGACGGACAAACCGGGGCACCGAGCTCGCTTTCGGCGGCCCGCTAGTCGACTTCCCGGTGTGCGACCGGGTTCGTTCCGGTACCGTTCGCTGCCCCTCGTCCTGCTCTAGCCGCGGAACCAAACCGGACGACCGTCGGTCTCACGCCCGCGGAGGGAGGCGGCGGAAAGTGGTTTGCAGCCTTTCGCTGTACCTCCGGCGGGCAGCGCCCGACCTCCGAGTGCTCGGCACCGTCCGCTGCGCCTGGTCCGGCCGCACACAACGAGACATACCCGGTGGAAATCGGCCTGTGCCTTCCGGAGATATGGGCCTCCGGGTGGGACGGACAAACCGGGGCACCGAGCTCGCTTTCGGCGGCCCGCTAGTCGACTTCCCGGT
>NW_027139744.1:57500-62500 GCF_035084215.1 Heptranchias perlo | reverse complement strand
GTTTCTCATCTTTTGGTTCATCAGTTCCCCTCTTTTAATAATTTTTTGGCTGCTTTCGTTTGATCATTTCCCTGCCTTCTGGGTGACTTTTGCCCCTTAGGACTTCATCGCCGCACATTATTTTCGACTTCTGGTTGATCATTTCACCCCTTTTAATCATTTTTGCAACTTTTGGTTAACCATTTCACCCAGCTTCTGGTTAACCATTTCCCCTTTGGGACTTAGTCTCTGAGCATTCTTTTGGGATTCTGGTTAATCATTTGCCAATTTTTAAAAAATGTTGCCGCTTTTGTTTAATGCTTTCTGGTCAACCTTTCCCTCTTTCAGACTTCACCGCGGCACATTGCTTTAGCCTCCTGGTTAATCATTTCACCCCTTTTAATCATTTTTGCAACTTTTGGTTAACCATTTCCCCCAGCTTCTGGTTAACCATTTCCCCTTTGGGACTTGGTCTCTGAGCATTCTTTTGGGATTCTGGTTAATCATTTGCCAATTTTTTAAAAATGTTGCCACTTTTGTTTAATGCTTTCTGGTCAACCTTTCCCTCTTTCAGACTTCACCGCGGCACATTGCTTCAGCCTCCTGGTTAATCATTTCACCCCTTTTAATCATTTTTGCAACTTTTGGTTAACCATTTCCCCCAGCTTCTGGTTAACCATTTCCCCTTTGGGACTTAGTCTCTGAGCATTCTTTTGGGATTCTGGTTAATCATTTGCCAATTTTTAAAAAATGTTGCCACTTTTGTTTAATGCTTTCTGGTCAACCTTTCCCTCTTTCAGACTTCACCGCGGCACATTGCTCCAGCCTCCTGGTTAATCATTTCACCCCTTTTAATCATTTTTGCAACTTTTGGTTAACCATTTCCCCCAGCTTCTGGTTAACCATTTCCCCTTTGGGACTTAGTCTCTGAGCATTCTTTTGGGATTCTGGTTAATCATTTGCCAATTTTTTAAAAATGTTGCCACTTTTGTTTAATGCTTTCTGGTCAACCTTTCCCTCTTTCAGACTTCACCGCGGCACATTGCTTTAGCCTCCTGGTTAATCATTTCACCCCTTTTAATCATTTTTGCAACTTTTGGTTAACCATTTCCCCCAGCTTCTGGTTAACCATTTCCCCTTTGGGACTTAGTCTCTGAGCATTCTTTTGGGATTCTGGTTAATCATTTGCCAATTTTTAAAAAATGTTGCCACTTTTGTTTAATGCTTTCTGGTCAACCTTTCCCTCTTTCAGACTTCACCGCGGCACATTGCTTCAGCCTCCTGGTTAATCATTTCACCCCTTTTAATCATTTTTGCAACTTTTGGTTAACCATTTCCCCCAGCTTCTGGTTAACCATTTCCCCTTTGGGACTTAGTCTCTGAGCATTCTTTTGGGATTCTGGTTAATCATTTGCCAATTTTTAAAAAATGTTGCCGCTTTTGTTTAATGCTTTCTGGTCAACCTTTCCCTCTTTCAGACTTCACCGCGGCACATTGCTTTAGCCTCCTGGTTAATCATTTCACCCCTTTTAATCATTTTTGCAACTTTTGGTTAACCATTTCCCCCAGCTTCTGGTTAACCATTTCCCCTTTGGGACTTGGTCTCTGAGCATTCTTTTGGGATTCTGGTTAATCATTTGCCAATTTTTTAAAAATGTTGCCACTTTTGTTTAATGCTTTCTGGTCAACCTTTCCCTCTTTCAGACTTCACCGCGGCACATTGCTTCAGCCTCCTGGTTAATCATTTCACCCCTTTTAATCATTTTTGCAACTTTTGGTTAACCATTTCCCCCAGCTTCTGGTTAACCATTTCCCCTTTGGGACTTAGTCTCTGAGCATTCTTTTGGGATTCTGGTTAATCATTTGCCAATTTTTAAAAAATGTTGCCACTTTTGTTTAATGCTTTCTGGTCAACCTTTCCCTCTTTCAGACTTCACCGCGGCACATTGCTCCAGCCTCCTGGTTAATCATTTCACCCCTTTTAATCATTTTTGCAACTTTTGGTTAACCATTTCCCCCAGCTTCTGGTTAACCATTTCCCCTATGGGACTTAGTCTCTGAGCATTCTTTTGGGATTCTGGTTAATCATTTGCCAATTTTTAAAAAATGTTGCCGCTTTTGTTTAATGCTTTCTGGTCAACCTTTCCCTCTTTCAGACTTCACCGCGGCACATTGCTTTAGCCTCCTGGTTAATCATTTCACCCCTTTTAATCATTTTTGCAACTTTTGGTTAACCATTTCCCCCAGCTTCTGGTTAACCATTTCCCCTTTGGGACTTAGTCTCTGAGCATTCTTTTGGGATTCTGGTTAATCATTTGCCACTTTTTAAAAAATGTTGCCGCTTTTGTTTAATCGTTTCCCTGCTATGTGGTCAACCTTTTCCCCTTTCAGACTTCATCGCCGCGCATTGTTGTCGACTTCTGGTTAATCATTTTTCCCCTTTAAATCTTTTTTTGCCACTTTCGGTTAACCATTTCACCCAGCTTCTGGTTAACCATTTGCCCCATTATACTGAATTTTTCCGCTTTGGTTTAATCATTTCCCTGCTTTCTTGTCAACCTTTTCCCCTTTTGGACTTCGCCGCCGCACTTTGCTTTTGCCTTCTGGTTAAACATTTCTCCCCTTTTAATCCTTTTTCCCACTTTTGGTTCACCAGTTCACCCAGCTTCTGGTTAACCATTTCCCCTTTGGGACTTAAGTCTCTGAGCATTCTTTTGGGATTCTGGTTAACCATTTGCCACTTTTTTAAAAATGTTGCCGCTTTTGTTTAATGCTTTCCCTGCTTTCTGGTCAACCTTTTCCCCTTACGACTTCGCCGCCGCACTTTGCTTTCGCCTTCTGGTTAATCATTTCACCCCTTTTAATCCTTTTTCCCACTTTGGGTTGGACAGTTCACCCAGCTACTGGTTAACCATTTCCCCTTTGGGACTTAAGTCTCTGAGCATTCTTTTGTGATTCTGGTTCACCATTTGTCCCTTTTTAAAAGATATTGCTGCTTTTGATTAAACCTTTCCCTGCTTTGCGGTCGACCTATTCCTCTTTCAGACTTCATCGCCGCACCTTGTTTTCGACATCTGGTTCAACATTTCTCCCCTTTTAATCCTTTTTCCCACTTTTGGTTAAGCAGTTCACCCAGCTTCTGGTTCACCATTTGCCCCTTTTTACTGAATTTTTCTGCTTTTGTTTAATCATTTCCCTGCTTTGCGGTCGACCTATTCCTCTTTCAGACTTCATCGCCGCGCATTGTTTTCGACATCTGGTTCAACATTTCTCCCCTTTTAATCCTCTTTCCCACTTTTGGTTAAGCAGTTCACCCAACTTCTGGTTAACCATTTGCCCCTTCTTACTGAATTTTTCTGCTTTTGTTTAATCATTTCCCTGCTTTATGGTCAACCTTTTCCCCTTTAGGACTTCGCCGCCGCACTTTGCTTTCGCCTTCTGGTTAATCATTTCACAACATTTTAATCCTTTTTCCCACTTTTGGTTAAACAGTTCACCCAGCTTCTGGTTAACCATTTGCCCCTTTGGGACTTAAGTCTCTGAGCATTCTTTTGGGATTCTGGTTCACCATTTGTCCCTTTTTAAAAGATATTGCTGCTTCTGTTTAATCCTTTCCCTGCTTTGCGGTCAACCTTTTCCTCTTTCAGACTTCATCGCCGCGCATTGTTTTCGACATCTGGTTCAACATTTCTCCCCTTTTAATCCTCTTTCCCACTTTTGGTTAAGCAGTTCACCCAACTTCTGGTTCACCACTTGCCCCTTTTTACTGAATTTTTCTGCTTTTGTTTAATCATTTCCCTGCTTTCCGGTCAACCTTTCCCTCTTTCAGACTTAATCGCCGCACATTGTTGTCGACTTCTGGTTGATCAGTTCACCCCTTTTTTATCCTTTTTCCCACTTTGGGTTAAGCAGTTCACCCAGCTTCTGGTTAACCATTTGCCCCTTTGGCACTTAAGTCTCTGAGCATTCTTTTGGGATTCTGGTAAACCATTTGTCCCTTTTTAAAAAATGCTGCTGCTTTTGTTTAATGCTTGCCCTGCTTTGCGGTCGATCATTTCACCCCTTTTAATCCATTTTTGCCACTTTGGGTTAAACAGTTCACACAACTTCTGGTTCACCATTTCACATTTCGGAACTTTTATTCCCACCATTACTTTGGGCTTCTGGTTCATCATTTCACGCTGTTTTACAAATCTTTGCCGCTTCACTTTTAATCCACAAACCGTGGCTCGCTTTCGGGTGGGGGGGGGGGTAGCGGGTTTGGGCCGGGCACTCGACATCCCGGTGTGCGACCGGGTTCGTTCTGGTACCGCTCGGTGCCCCTCGTCCTGCTCTTGCCGCGGAAGCAAACCAGACGACCGTCGGTCTCACGCCCGAGGGGAGAGGAGGCGGAAAGCGGTTTGCAGCCTTTCGCTGTACCTCCGGCGGGCAGCGCCGCACCTCCGAGTGCTCGGTACCGTTCGCTGCACCTCGTCCGGCCGCACGCAGCGAGCCAAACCCGGAGGAAATCGGCCTGTGCCTTCTCGAGATATGGGCCTCCGGGTGGGACGGACAAACCGGGGCCCCGAGCTCGCTTTCGGCGGCCCGGCACTCGACTTCCCGGTGTCCGAACGTGATCCTTCCGGTACCCTTCGGTGCCCCTTGCCCGACTCTAGCTCCCGTGCTGAAGCGGAGTCGGTCGGCCTGACGGCCTGCCGAGTTAACCAGCGGAAAGCGGTGCGCAGCCTTTCGCTTGCAGCTCCGGCGGGCAGCGCCGCACCTCCGGCTGCTCAGTGCCGTCCGCTGCTCCCCTTCCGGCTGCACGCAGCGAACCATACCCGGAGGAAATCGGCCTCGGCCTTCCGGAGATATGGGCCTGCGAGTGGGACCAATAAATCGGTGCACATTTCCGGCTCGGTTTCCGGCCTCGGCACTATCAGTTCACGCCGTCCGACCGACGTCGTTCTGGCACGGTTCCGTTGCTCCTTGATCCGGTCCAGCCACGGTAATCAGCCGAAGATGGTGGGGGGTAGGGGGGGGAC
>NW_027139744.1:37500-45000 GCF_035084215.1 Heptranchias perlo | reverse complement strand
GGGCTTAAACGGGTGGAATTCGGACCCTCTCGCAAGGGAGCCGAAGCCCGCCAGCCCCGGGAGGCCTCGGGGCCGCCGTTTTCAAGCCCGACCAAAAAACCCGAAAAATGGGGAAAAATGGGAAAAATTCCCACTCCCAAAAGGCTTAAAAGTCGGTTGGGCGGCAGCCCGCGTCGGTCTCTGCAGACCTGGAGGCGCTAGACACAAGTCTGGTAAACAGGCTAAGTCTCGACATGCCACCTCTTACTATCCTGCAGGTACCCCGCCAATCCCCCCGGAACCGGCTGGCAATTGGCGAATCAGCGGGACGAATTTGAATTCGTGACCGACTCTCTGACACCGAATCGCCGCAAACGCGTTTCGATTTTTCGGCTTCGGTACCTCCCATCAGACTTTGACTGGCCATATCTCCGGACTCACGTGTCGCAGCCGGGACCTTCAGGTACCGTTCGACGCGTCTAACCCTGCCCCGTCGAATGGCGCCCCTCGCGGTGTGGTCCGATTTCCGCATTTTGGTCAGATTTGCCTCCAAAGTTTTCAGATTGAGTTGACGAATGCCCCCTACGGGGTAACCTCTTGCCCTTTCGGACCTGGTCCCTGTGACTTAATTTCCGCCTTTTGCTCAATCGTTTCCCCATTTATAATTAATTTTAAAAATCGGGTTACTCAGTTCTGGTTTACCAGTTCCCTCTTCGGACTTCGTTTTTGGTTAATCATTTCCGGTTCACCAGTTCCCGTTTTGGACTTAGTCTCTGCGGGCCGTTTCTCATCTTTTGGTTCATCAGTTCCCCTCTTTTAATAATTTTTTGGCTGCTTTCGTTTGATCATTTCCCTGCCTTCTGGGTAACTTTTCCCCCTTAGGACTTCATCGCCGCACATTGTTTTCGACTTCTGGTTGATCATTTCACCCCTTTTAATCATTTTTGCAACTTTTGGTTAACCATTTCCCCCAGCTTCTGGTTAACCATTTCCCCTTTGGGACTTAGTCTCTGAGCATTCTTTTGGGATTCTGGTTAATCATTTGCCAATTTTAAAAAAATGTTGCCACTTTTGTTTAATGCTTTCTGGTCAACCTTTCCCTCTTTCAGACTTCACCGCGGCACATTGCTTTAGCCTCCTGGTTAATCATTTCACCCCTTTTAATCATTTTTGCAACTTTTGGTTAACCATTTCCCCCAGCTTCTGGTTAACCATTTCCCCTTTGGGACTTAGTCTCTGAGCATTCTTTTGGGATTCTGGTTAATCATTTGCCACTTTTTTAAAAATGTTGCCGCTTTTGTTTAATGCTTTCCCTGCTTTGTGGTCAACCTTTTCCCCTTTAGGACTTCACCGCGGCACATTGCTTCAGCCTCCTGGTTAATCATTTCACCCCTTTTAATCATTTTTGCAACTTTTGGTTAACCATTTCCCCCAGCTTCTGGTTAACCATTTCCCCTTTGGGACTTAGTCTCTGAGCATTCTTTTGGGATTCTGGTTAATCATTTGCCACTTTTTAAAAAATGTTGCCGCTTTTGTTTAATGCTTTCTGGTCAACCTTTCCCTCTTTCAGACTTCACCGCGGCACATTGCTTCAGCCTCCTGGTTAATCATTTCACCCCTTTTAATCATTTTTGCAACTTTTGGTTAACCATTTCCCCCAGCTTCTGGTTAACCATTTCCCCTTTGGGACTTAGTCTCTGAGCATTCTTTTGGGATTCTGGTTAATCATTTGCCAATTTTTTTAAAATGTTGCCGCTTTTGTTTAATGCTTTCTGGTCAACCTTTCCCTCTTTCAGACTTCACCGCGGCACATTGCTTTAGCCTCCTGGTTAATCATTTCACCCCTTTTAATCATTTTTGCAACTTTTGGTTAACCATTTCCCCCAGCTTCTGGTTAACCATTTCCCCTTTGGGACTTAGTCTCTGAGCATTCTTTTGGGATTCTGGTTAATCATTTGCCAATTTTTAAAAAATGTTGCCACTTTTGTTTAATGCTTTCTGGTCAACCTTTCCCTCTTTCAGACTTCACCGCGGCACATTGCTCCAGCCTCCTGGTTAATCATTTCACCCCTTTTAATCATTTTTGCAACTTTTGGTTAACCATTTCCCCCAGCTTCTGGTTAACCATTTCCCCTTTGGGACTTAGTCTCTGAGCATTCTTTTGGGATTCTGGTTAATCATTTGCCAATTTTTTAAAAATGTTGCCGCTTTTGTTTAATGCTTTCTGGTCAACCTTTCCCTCTTTCAGACTTCACCGCGGCACATTGCTTTAGCCTCCTGGTTAATCATTTCACCCCTTTTAATCATTTTTGCAACTTTTGGTTAACCATTTCCCCCAGCTTCTGGTTAACCATTTCCCCTTTGGGACTTAGTCTCTGAGCATTCTTTTGGGATTCTGGTTAATCATTTGCCAATTTTTAAAAAATGTTGCCACTTTTGTTTAATGCTTTCTGGTCAACCTTTGCCTCTTTCAGACTTCCCCGCGGCACATTGCTTCAGCCTCCTGGTTAATCATTTCACCCCTTTTAATCATTTTTGCAACTTTTGGTTAACCATTTCCCCCAGCTTCTGGTTAACCATTTCCCCTTTGGGACTTAGTCTCTGAGCATTCTTTTGGAATTCTGGTTAATCATTTGCCAATTTTTAAAAAATGTTGCCGCTTTTGTTTAATGCTTTCTGGTCAACCTTTCCCTCTTTCAGACTTCACCGCGGCACATTGCTTTAGCCTCCTGGTTAATCATTTCACCCCTTTTAATCATTTTTGCAACTTTTGGTTAACCATTTCCCCCAGCTTCTGGTTAACCATTTCCCCTTTGGGACTTAGTCTCTGAGCATTCTTTTGGGATTCTGGTTAATCATTTGCCACTTTTTAAAAAATGTTGCCGCTTTTGTTTAATGCTTTCTGGTCAACCTTTCCCTCTTTCAGACTTCACCGCGGCACATTGCTTTAGCCTCCTGGTTAATCATTTCACCCCTTTTAATCATTTTTGCAACTTTTGGTTAACCATTTCCCCCAGCTTCTGGTTAACCATTTCCCCTTTGGGACTCAGTCTCTGAGCATTCTTTTGGGATTCTGGTTAATCATTTGCCACTTTTTTAAAAATGTTGCCGCTTTTGTTTAATGCTTTCTGGTCAACCTTTCCCTCTTTCAGACTTCACCGCGGCACATTGCTTTAGCCTCCTGGTTAATCATTTCACCCCTTTTAATCATTTTTGCAACTTTTGGTTAACCATTTCCCCCAGCTTCTGGTTAACCATTTCCCCTTTGGGACTTAGTCTCTGAGCATTCTTTTGGGATTCTGGTTAATCATTTGCCAATTTTTAAAAAATGTTGCCGCTTTTGTTTAATGCTTTCCCTGCTTTGTGGTCAAACTTTTCCCCTTTAGGACTTCATCGCCGCACATTATTTTCGAATTCTGGTTAATCATTTCACCCCTTTTAATCATTTTTGCAACTTTTGGTTAACCATTTCCCCCAGCTTCTGGTTAACCATTTCCCCTATGGGACTTAGTCTCTGAGCATTCTTTTGGGATTCTGGTTAATCATTTGCCAATTTTTAAAAAATGTTGCCGCTTTTGTTTAATGCTTTCTGGTCAACCTTTCCCTCTTTCAGACTTCACCGCGGCACATTGCTTTAGCCTCCTGGTTAATCATTTCACCCCTTTTAATCATTTTTGCAACTTTTGGTTAACCATTTCCCCCAGCTTCTGGTTAACCATTTCCCCTTTGGGACTTAGTCTCTGAGCATTCTTTTGGGATTCTGGTTAATCATTTGCCACTTTTTTAAAAATGTTGCCGCTTTTGTTTAATCGTTTCCCTGCTATGTGGTCAACCTTTTCCCCTTTCAGACTTCATCGCCGCGCATTGTTGTCGACTTCTGGTTAATCATTTTTCCCCTTTAAATCTTTTTTTGCCACTTTCG
Organism: Heptranchias perlo; assembly: GCF_035084215.1. Classification (NCBI taxonomy): domain Eukaryota; kingdom Metazoa; phylum Chordata; class Chondrichthyes; order Hexanchiformes; family Hexanchidae; genus Heptranchias; species Heptranchias perlo. The sequence goes on along the minus strand of NW_027139744.1, from coordinate 41,099 downwards.
GTTAACCATTTCACCCAGCTTCTGGTTAACCATTTGCCCCATTATACTGAATTTTTCCGCTTTGGTTTAATCATTTCCCTGCTTTCTTGTCAACCTTTTCCCCTTTTGGACTTCGCCGCCGCACTTTGCTTTTGCCTTCTGGTTAAACATTTCTCCCCTTTTAATCCTTTTTCCCACTTTTGGTTCACCAGTTCACCCAGCTTCTGGTTAACCATTTCCCCTTTGGGACTTAAGTCTCTGAGCATTCTTTTGGGATTCTGGTTAACCATTTGCCACTTTTTTAAAAATGTTGCCGCTTTTGTTTAATGCTTTCCCTGCTTTCTGGTCAACCTTTTCCCCTTACGACTTCGCCGCCGCACTTTGCTTTCGCCTTCTGGTTAATCATTTCACCCCTTTTAATCCTTTTTCCCACTTTGGGTTGGACAGTTCACCCAGCTACTGGTTAACCATTTCCCCTTTGGGACTTAAGTCTCTGAGCATTCTTTTGTGATTCTGGTTCACCATTTGTCCCTTTTTAAAAGATATTGCTGCTTTTGATTAAACCTTTCCCTGCTTTGCGGTCGACCTATTCCTCTTTCAGACTTCATCGCCGCACCTTGTTTTCGACATCTGGTTCAACATTTCTCCCCTTTTAATCCTTTTTCCCACTTTTGGTTAAGCAGTTCACCCAGCTTCTGGTTCACCATTTGCCCCTTTTTACTGAATTTTTCTGCTTTTGTTTAATCATTTCCCTGCTTTGCGGTCGACCTATTCCTCTTTCAGACTTCATCGCCGCGCATTGTTTTCGACATCTGGTTCAACATTTCTCCCCTTTTAATCCTCTTTCCCACTTTTGGTTAAGCAGTTCACCCAACTTCTGGTTAACCATTTGCCCCTTCTTACTGAATTTTTCTGCTTTTGTTTAATCATTTCCCTGCTTTATGGTCAACCTTTTCCCCTTTAGGACTTCGCCGCCGCACTTTGCTTTCGCCTTCTGGTTAATCATTTCACAACATTTTAATCCTTTTTCCCACTTTTGGTTAAACAGTTCACCCAGCTTCTGGTTAACCATTTGCCCCTTTGGGACTTAAGTCTCTGAGCATTCTTTTGGGATTCTGGTTCACCATTTGTCCCTTTTTAAAAGATATTGCTGCTTCTGTTTAATCCTTTCCCTGCTTTGCGGTCAACCTTTTCCTCTTTCAGACTTCATCGCCGCGCATTGTTTTCGACATCTGGTTCAACATTTCTCCCCTTTTAATCCTCTTTCCCACTTTTGGTTAAGCAGTTCACCCAACTTCTGGTTCACCACTTGCCCCTTTTTACTGAATTTTTCTGCTTTTGTTTAATCATTTCCCTGCTTTCCGGTCAACCTTTCCCTCTTTCAGACTTAATCGCCGCACATTGTTGTCGACTTCTGGTTGATCAGTTCACCCCTTTTTTATCCTTTTTCCCACTTTGGGTTAAGCAGTTCACCCAGCTTCTGGTTAACCATTTGCCCCTTTGGCACTTAAGTCTCTGAGCATTCTTTTGGGATTCTGGTAAACCATTTGTCCCTTTTTAAAAAATGCTGCTGCTTTTGTTTAATGCTTGCCCTGCTTTGCGGTCGATCATTTCACCCCTTTTAATCCATTTTTGCCACTTTGGGTTAAACAGTTCACACAACTTCTGGTTCACCATTTCACATTTCGGAACTTTTATTCCCACCATTACTTTGGGCTTCTGGTTCATCATTTCACGCTGTTTTACAAATCTTTGCCGCTTCACTTTTAATCCACAAACCGTGGCTCGCTTTCGGGTGGGGGGGGGGGGTAGCGGGTTTGGGCCGGGCACTCGACATCCCGGTGTGCGACCGGGTTCGTTCTGGTACCGCTCGGTGCCCCTCGTCCTGCTCTTGCCGCGGAAGCAAACCAGACGACCGTCGGTCTCACGCCCGAGGGGAGAGGAGGCGGAAAGCGGTTTGCAGCCTTTCGCTGTACCTCCGGCGGGCAGCGCCGCACCTCCGAGTGCTCGGTACCGTTCGCTGCACCTCGTCCGGCCGCACGCAGCGAGCCAAACCCGGAGGAAATCGGCCTGTGCCTTCTCGAGATATGGGCCTCCGGGTGGGACGGACAAACCGGGGCCCCGAGCTCGCTTTCGGCGGCCCGGCACTCGACTTCCCGGTGTCCGAACGTGATCCTTCCGGTACCCTTCGGTGCCCCTTGCCCGACTCTAGCTCCCGTGCTGAAGCGGAGTCGGTCGGCCTGACGGCCTGCCGAGTTAACCAGCGGAAAGCGGTGCGCAGCCTTTCGCTTGCAGCTCCGGCGGGCAGCGCCGCACCTCCGGCTGCTCAGTGCCGTCCGCTGCTCCCCTTCCGGCTGCACGCAGCGAACCATACCCGGAGGAAATCGGCCTCGGCCTTCCGGAGATATGGGCCTGCGAGTGGGACCAATAAATCGGTGCACATTTCCGGCTCGGTTTCCGGCCTCGGCACTATCAGTTCACGCCGTCCGACCGACGTCGTTCTGGCACGGTTCCGTTGCTCCTTGATCCGGTCCAGCCACGGTAATCAGCCGAAGATGGTGGGGGGGACACATTGCCCGCCGAGTTAGCCGGAGGAAATCGGCCTCGGACTTCCTCAGATATCAGCCTCCGGGTGGGACAGACAAACCGGGGACCCGAGCACGCTTTCGGCGGCCCGCTGGTCGACTTCCCGGTGTGCGACCGGGTTCGTTCCGGTACCGTTCGCTGCCCCTCGTCCTGCTCTAGCCGCGGAACCAAACCCGACGACCGTCGGTCTCACGCCCGCGGAGGGAGGCGGCGGAAAGTGGTTTGCAGCCTTTCGCTGTACCTCCGGCGGGCAGCGCCCGACCTCCGAGTGCTCGGTACCGTCCGCTGCGCCTGGTCCGGCCGCACACAACGAGCCATACCCGGTGGAAATCGGCCTGTGCCTTCCGGAGATATGGGCCTCCGGGTGGGACGGACAAACCGGGGCCCCGAGCGGTGGCACCCTGCTCGCTTTCGTCGGCCCGGCACTCGACTTCCCGGTGTGCGAACGTCATCGTTCCGGTACCCTTCGGTGCCCCTTGCCCCACTCTAGCTCCGGTGCTAAAGCGGAGTCGGTCGGTCTCACGGACGCCGAGTTAGCAGGCGGAAAGCGGTGCGCAGCCTTTCGCTGTCACTCCGGCGGGCAGCACCGCACCTCCGAGTGCTCGGTACCGAACGCTGCGCCTCCTCCTGCCGCACGCAACGAGCCATACCCGGAGGAAATCGGCCTCGGCGTTCCGGAGTTATCCGCCTCCGAGTGGGCCTGACCAAGCGGGGTGAACTGGAAATCATTAACCAACGTACTTCCAGGTTTTCACCCGCAGAGGGCAGCACTCTCTTCTCCGTTTTAAACTGGGCCGACCCGGCTCCGTTTCGAGACCCGGCACTCGACTTCCCGGTGTGCGACCGGGTTCGTTCCGGTACCGTTCGCTGCCCCTCGTCCTGCTCGAGCCGCGGAACCAAACCCGATGACCGTCGGTCTCACGCCCGCGGAGGGAGGCGGCGGAAAGTGGTTTGCAGCCTTTCGCTGTACCTCCGGCGGGCAGCGCCGGACCTCCGAGTGCTCGGTACCGTCCGCTGCGCCTGGTCCGGCCGCA
>NW_027139744.1:15000-25000 GCF_035084215.1 Heptranchias perlo | reverse complement strand
TAGGTGCCCGAATGACAAGTGTCAATTCGGCAGGACGGCCTCCCACCTCCGGCCGCAGATGCGTCACTAAATCCCCGCAACGGGGGCTTTCTCATTTCGGCATAGGGGCTTCCGCGGCCAACTCATTAACCTGTGCTCGGACTTTTTGTGCCACAAGTGCAAGGGACCGTTTGCCGGCAGCTACTCGCACCCCCCCGCCCAGGGGGGGAATCCTCTGACCGGAGATCCGAAACGCCGGCCGAATCCATCCCCGTCGGACTTCCGAAGGGGTTCCCTCGACCGACTGACTTCCGAACTCCTTTCTGGGCTTAAACGGGTGGAATTCGGACCCTCTCGCAAGGGAGCCGAAGCCCGCCAGCCCCGGGAGGCCTCGGGGCCGCCGTTTTCAAGCCCGACCAAAAAACCCGAAAAATGGGGAAAAATGGGAAAAATTCCCACTCCCAAAAGGCTTAAAAGTCGGTTGGGCGGCAGCCCGCGTCGGTCTCTGCAGACCTGGAGGCGCTAGACACAAGTCTGGTAAACAGGCTAAGTCTCGACATGCCACCTCTTACTATCCTGCAGGTACCCCGCCAATCCCCCCGGAACCGGCTGGCAATTGGCGAATCAGCGGGACGAATTTGAATTCGTGACCGACTCTCTGACACCGAATCGCCGCAAACGCGTTTCGATTTTTCGGCTTCGGTACCTCCCATCAGACTTTGACTGGCCATATCTCCGGACTCACGTGTCGCAGCCGGGACCTTCAGGTACCGTTCGACGCGTCTAACCCTGCCCCGTCGAATGGCGCCCCTCGCGGTGTGGTCCGATTTCCGCATTTTGGTCAGATTTGCCTCCAAAGTTTTCAGATTGAGTTGACGAATGCCCCCTACGGGGTAACCTCTTGCCCTTTCGGACCTGGTCCCTGTGACTTAATTTCCGCCTTTTGCTCAATCGTTTCCCCATTTATAATTAATTTTAAAAATCGGGTTACTCAGTTCTGGTTTACCAGTTCCCTCTTCGGACTTCGTTTTTGGTTAATCATTTCCGGTTCACCAGTTCCCGTTTTGGACTTAGTCTCTGCGGGCCGTTTCTCATCTTTTGGTTCATCAGTTCCCCTCTTTTAATAATTTTTTGGCTGCTTTCGTTTGATCATTTCCCTGCCTTCTGGGTAACTTTTCCCCCTTAGGACTTCATCGCCGCACATTGTTTTCGACTTCTGGTTGATCATTTCACCCCTTTTAATCATTTTTGCAACTTTTGGTTAACCATTTCCCCCAGCTTCTGGTTAACCATTTCCCCTTTGGGACTTAGTCTCTGAGCATTCTTTTGGGATTCTGGTTAATCATTTGCCAATTTTAAAAAAATGTTGCCACTTTTGTTTAATGCTTTCTGGTCAACCTTTCCCTCTTTCAGACTTCACCGCGGCACATTGCTTTAGCCTCCTGGTTAATCATTTCACCCCTTTTAATCATTTTTGCAACTTTTGGTTAACCATTTCCCCCAGCTTCTGGTTAACCATTTCCCCTTTGGGACTTAGTCTCTGAGCATTCTTTTGGGATTCTGGTTAATCATTTGCCACTTTTTTAAAAATGTTGCCGCTTTTGTTTAATGCTTTCCCTGCTTTGTGGTCAACCTTTTCCCCTTTAGGACTTCACCGCGGCACATTGCTTCAGCCTCCTGGTTAATCATTTCACCCCTTTTAATCATTTTTGCAACTTTTGGTTAACCATTTCCCCCAGCTTCTGGTTAACCATTTCCCCTTTGGGACTTAGTCTCTGAGCATTCTTTTGGGATTCTGGTTAATCATTTGCCACTTTTTAAAAAATGTTGCCGCTTTTGTTTAATGCTTTCTGGTCAACCTTTCCCTCTTTCAGACTTCACCGCGGCACATTGCTTCAGCCTCCTGGTTAATCATTTCACCCCTTTTAATCATTTTTGCAACTTTTGGTTAACCATTTCCCCCAGCTTCTGGTTAACCATTTCCCCTTTGGGACTTAGTCTCTGAGCATTCTTTTGGGATTCTGGTTAATCATTTGCCAATTTTTTTAAAATGTTGCCGCTTTTGTTTAATGCTTTCTGGTCAACCTTTCCCTCTTTCAGACTTCACCGCGGCACATTGCTTTAGCCTCCTGGTTAATCATTTCACCCCTTTTAATCATTTTTGCAACTTTTGGTTAACCATTTCCCCCAGCTTCTGGTTAACCATTTCCCCTTTGGGACTTAGTCTCTGAGCATTCTTTTGGGATTCTGGTTAATCATTTGCCAATTTTTAAAAAATGTTGCCACTTTTGTTTAATGCTTTCTGGTCAACCTTTCCCTCTTTCAGACTTCACCGCGGCACATTGCTCCAGCCTCCTGGTTAATCATTTCACCCCTTTTAATCATTTTTGCAACTTTTGGTTAACCATTTCCCCCAGCTTCTGGTTAACCATTTCCCCTTTGGGACTTAGTCTCTGAGCATTCTTTTGGGATTCTGGTTAATCATTTGCCAATTTTTTAAAAATGTTGCCGCTTTTGTTTAATGCTTTCTGGTCAACCTTTCCCTCTTTCAGACTTCACCGCGGCACATTGCTTTAGCCTCCTGGTTAATCATTTCACCCCTTTTAATCATTTTTGCAACTTTTGGTTAACCATTTCCCCCAGCTTCTGGTTAACCATTTCCCCTTTGGGACTTAGTCTCTGAGCATTCTTTTGGGATTCTGGTTAATCATTTGCCAATTTTTAAAAAATGTTGCCACTTTTGTTTAATGCTTTCTGGTCAACCTTTGCCTCTTTCAGACTTCCCCGCGGCACATTGCTTCAGCCTCCTGGTTAATCATTTCACCCCTTTTAATCATTTTTGCAACTTTTGGTTAACCATTTCCCCCAGCTTCTGGTTAACCATTTCCCCTTTGGGACTTAGTCTCTGAGCATTCTTTTGGAATTCTGGTTAATCATTTGCCAATTTTTAAAAAATGTTGCCGCTTTTGTTTAATGCTTTCTGGTCAACCTTTCCCTCTTTCAGACTTCACCGCGGCACATTGCTTTAGCCTCCTGGTTAATCATTTCACCCCTTTTAATCATTTTTGCAACTTTTGGTTAACCATTTCCCCCAGCTTCTGGTTAACCATTTCCCCTTTGGGACTTAGTCTCTGAGCATTCTTTTGGGATTCTGGTTAATCATTTGCCACTTTTTAAAAAATGTTGCCGCTTTTGTTTAATGCTTTCTGGTCAACCTTTCCCTCTTTCAGACTTCACCGCGGCACATTGCTTTAGCCTCCTGGTTAATCATTTCACCCCTTTTAATCATTTTTGCAACTTTTGGTTAACCATTTCCCCCAGCTTCTGGTTAACCATTTCCCCTTTGGGACTCAGTCTCTGAGCATTCTTTTGGGATTCTGGTTAATCATTTGCCACTTTTTTAAAAATGTTGCCGCTTTTGTTTAATGCTTTCTGGTCAACCTTTCCCTCTTTCAGACTTCACCGCGGCACATTGCTTTAGCCTCCTGGTTAATCATTTCACCCCTTTTAATCATTTTTGCAACTTTTGGTTAACCATTTCCCCCAGCTTCTGGTTAACCATTTCCCCTTTGGGACTTAGTCTCTGAGCATTCTTTTGGGATTCTGGTTAATCATTTGCCAATTTTTAAAAAATGTTGCCGCTTTTGTTTAATGCTTTCCCTGCTTTGTGGTCAAACTTTTCCCCTTTAGGACTTCATCGCCGCACATTATTTTCGAATTCTGGTTAATCATTTCACCCCTTTTAATCATTTTTGCAACTTTTGGTTAACCATTTCCCCCAGCTTCTGGTTAACCATTTCCCCTATGGGACTTAGTCTCTGAGCATTCTTTTGGGATTCTGGTTAATCATTTGCCAATTTTTAAAAAATGTTGCCGCTTTTGTTTAATGCTTTCTGGTCAACCTTTCCCTCTTTCAGACTTCACCGCGGCACATTGCTTTAGCCTCCTGGTTAATCATTTCACCCCTTTTAATCATTTTTGCAACTTTTGGTTAACCATTTCCCCCAGCTTCTGGTTAACCATTTCCCCTTTGGGACTTAGTCTCTGAGCATTCTTTTGGGATTCTGGTTAATCATTTGCCACTTTTTTAAAAATGTTGCCGCTTTTGTTTAATCGTTTCCCTGCTATGTGGTCAACCTTTTCCCCTTTCAGACTTCATCGCCGCGCATTGTTGTCGACTTCTGGTTAATCATTTTTCCCCTTTAAATCTTTTTTTGCCACTTTCGGTTAACCATTTCACCCAGCTTCTGGTTAACCATTTGCCCCATTATACTGAATTTTTCCGCTTTGGTTTAATCATTTCCCTGCTTTCTTGTCAACCTTTTCCCCTTTTGGACTTCGCCGCCGCACTTTGCTTTTGCCTTCTGGTTAAACATTTCTCCCCTTTTAATCCTTTTTCCCACTTTTGGTTCACCAGTTCACCCAGCTTCTGGTTAACCATTTCCCCTTTGGGACTTAAGTCTCTGAGCATTCTTTTGGGATTCTGGTTAACCATTTGCCACTTTTTTAAAAATGTTGCCGCTTTTGTTTAATGCTTTCCCTGCTTTCTGGTCAACCTTTTCCCCTTACGACTTCGCCGCCGCACTTTGCTTTCGCCTTCTGGTTAATCATTTCACCCCTTTTAATCCTTTTTCCCACTTTGGGTTGGACAGTTCACCCAGCTACTGGTTAACCATTTCCCCTTTGGGACTTAAGTCTCTGAGCATTCTTTTGTGATTCTGGTTCACCATTTGTCCCTTTTTAAAAGATATTGCTGCTTTTGATTAAACCTTTCCCTGCTTTGCGGTCGACCTATTCCTCTTTCAGACTTCATCGCCGCACCTTGTTTTCGACATCTGGTTCAACATTTCTCCCCTTTTAATCCTTTTTCCCACTTTTGGTTAAGCAGTTCACCCAGCTTCTGGTTCACCATTTGCCCCTTTTTACTGAATTTTTCTGCTTTTGTTTAATCATTTCCCTGCTTTGCGGTCGACCTATTCCTCTTTCAGACTTCATCGCCGCGCATTGTTTTCGACATCTGGTTCAACATTTCTCCCCTTTTAATCCTCTTTCCCACTTTTGGTTAAGCAGTTCACCCAACTTCTGGTTAACCATTTGCCCCTTCTTACTGAATTTTTCTGCTTTTGTTTAATCATTTCCCTGCTTTATGGTCAACCTTTTCCCCTTTAGGACTTCGCCGCCGCACTTTGCTTTCGCCTTCTGGTTAATCATTTCACAACATTTTAATCCTTTTTCCCACTTTTGGTTAAACAGTTCACCCAGCTTCTGGTTAACCATTTGCCCCTTTGGGACTTAAGTCTCTGAGCATTCTTTTGGGATTCTGGTTCACCATTTGTCCCTTTTTAAAAGATATTGCTGCTTCTGTTTAATCCTTTCCCTGCTTTGCGGTCAACCTTTTCCTCTTTCAGACTTCATCGCCGCGCATTGTTTTCGACATCTGGTTCAACATTTCTCCCCTTTTAATCCTCTTTCCCACTTTTGGTTAAGCAGTTCACCCAACTTCTGGTTCACCACTTGCCCCTTTTTACTGAATTTTTCTGCTTTTGTTTAATCATTTCCCTGCTTTCCGGTCAACCTTTCCCTCTTTCAGACTTAATCGCCGCACATTGTTGTCGACTTCTGGTTGATCAGTTCACCCCTTTTTTATCCTTTTTCCCACTTTGGGTTAAGCAGTTCACCCAGCTTCTGGTTAACCATTTGCCCCTTTGGCACTTAAGTCTCTGAGCATTCTTTTGGGATTCTGGTAAACCATTTGTCCCTTTTTAAAAAATGCTGCTGCTTTTGTTTAATGCTTGCCCTGCTTTGCGGTCGATCATTTCACCCCTTTTAATCCATTTTTGCCACTTTGGGTTAAACAGTTCACACAACTTCTGGTTCACCATTTCACATTTCGGAACTTTTATTCCCACCATTACTTTGGGCTTCTGGTTCATCATTTCACGCTGTTTTACAAATCTTTGCCGCTTCACTTTTAATCCACAAACCGTGGCTCGCTTTCGGGTGGGGGGGGGGGTAGCGGGTTTGGGCCGGGCACTCGACATCCCGGTGTGCGACCGGGTTCGTTCTGGTACCGCTCGGTGCCCCTCGTCCTGCTCTTGCCGCGGAAGCAAACCAGACGACCGTCGGTCTCACGCCCGAGGGGAGAGGAGGCGGAAAGCGGTTTGCAGCCTTTCGCTGTACCTCCGGCGGGCAGCGCCGCACCTCCGAGTGCTCGGTACCGTTCGCTGCACCTCGTCCGGCCGCACGCAGCGAGCCAAACCCGGAGGAAATCGGCCTGTGCCTTCTCGAGATATGGGCCTCCGGGTGGGACGGACAAACCGGGGCCCCGAGCTCGCTTTCGGCGGCCCGGCACTCGACTTCCCGGTGTCCGAACGTGATCCTTCCGGTACCCTTCGGTGCCCCTTGCCCGACTCTAGCTCCCGTGCTGAAGCGGAGTCGGTCGGCCTGACGGCCTGCCGAGTTAACCAGCGGAAAGCGGTGCGCAGCCTTTCGCTTGCAGCTCCGGCGGGCAGCGCCGCACCTCCGGCTGCTCAGTGCCGTCCGCTGCTCCCCTTCCGGCTGCACGCAGCGAACCATACCCGGAGGAAATCGGCCTCGGCCTTCCGGAGATATGGGCCTGCGAGTGGGACCAATAAATCGGTGCACATTTCCGGCTCGGTTTCCGGCCTCGGCACTATCAGTTCACGCCGTCCGACCGACGTCGTTCTGGCACGGTTCCGTTGCTCCTTGATCCGGTCCAGCCACGGTAATCAGCCGAAGATGGTGGGGGGGACACATTGCCCGCCGAGTTAGCCGGAGGAAATCGGCCTCGGACTTCCTCAGATATCAGCCTCCGGGTGGGACAGACAAACCGGGGACCCGAGCACGCTTTCGGCGGCCCGCTGGTCGACTTCCCGGTGTGCGACCGGGTTCGTTCCGGTACCGTTCGCTGCCCCTCGTCCTGCTCTAGCCGCGGAAACAAACCCGACGACCGTCGGTCTCACGCCCGCGGAGGGAGGTGGCGGAAAGTGGTTTGCAGCCTTTCGCTGTACCTCCGGCGGGCAGCGCCCGACCTCCGAGTGCTCGGTACCGTCCGCTGCGCCTGGTCCGGCCGCACACAACGAGCCATACCCGGTGGAAATCGGCCTGTGCCTTCCAGAGATATGGGCCTCCGGGTGGGACGGACAAACCGGGGCCCCGTGCTCGCTTTCGGCGGCCCGCTAGTCGACTTCCCGGTGTGCGACCGGGTTCCTTCCGGTACCGTTCGCTGCCCCTCGTCCTGCTCTAGCCGCGGAAACAAACCCGACGACCGTCGGTCTCACGCCCGCGGAGGGAGGCGGCGGAAAGTGGTTTGCAGCCTTTCGCTGTACCTCCGGCGGGCAGCGCCCGACCTCCGAGTGCTCGGTACCGTCCGCTGCGCCTGGTCCGGCCGCACACAACGAGCCATACCCGGTGGAAATCGGCCTGTGTCTTCCGGAGATATGGGCCTCCGGGTGGGACGGACAAACCGGGGCCCCGAGCGGTGGCACCCTGCTCGCTTTCGGCGGCCCGGCACTCGACTTCCCGGTGTGCGAACGTCATCGTTCCGGTACCCTTCGGTGCCCCTTGCCCCACTCTAGCTCCGGTGCTAAAGCGGAGTCGGTCGGTCTCACGGACGCCGAGTTAGCAGGCGGAAAGCGGTGCGCAGCCTTTCGCTGTCACTCCGGCGGGCAGCACCGCACCTCCGAGTGCTCGGTACCGAACGCTGCGCCGCCTCCTGCCGCACGCAACGAGCCATACCCGCAGGAAATCGGCCTCGGCGTTCCGGAGTTATCCGCCTCCGAGTGGGCCTGACCAAGCGGGGTGAACTGGAAATCATTAACCAACGTACTTCCATGTTTTCACCCGCAGAGGGCAGCACTCTCTTCTCCGTTTTAAACTGGGCCGACCCGGCTCCGTTTCGAGACCCGGCACTCGACTTCCCGGTGTGCGACCGGGTTCGTTCCGGTACCGTTCGCTGCCCCTCGTCCTGCTCTAGCCGCGGAACTAAACCCGACGACCGTCGGTCTCACGCCCGCGGAGGGAGGCGGCGGAAAGTGGTTTGCAGCCTTTCGCTGTACCTCCGGCGGGCAGCGCCCGACCTCCGAGTGCTCGGTACCGTCCGCTGCGCCTGGTCCGGCCGCACACAACGAGCCATACCCGGTGGAAATCGGCCTGTGCCTTCCGGAGATATGGGCCTCCGGGTGGGACGGACAAACCGGGGCCCCGAGCTCGCTTTCGGCGGCCCGCTAGTCGACTTCCCGGTGTGCGACCGGGTTCGTTCCGGTACCGTTCGCTGCCCCTCGTCCTGCTCTAGCCGCGGAACCAAACCCGACGACCGTCGGTCTCACGCCCGCGGAGGGAGGCGGCGGAAAGTGGTTTGCAGCCTTTCGCTGTACCTCCGGCGGGCAGCGCCCGACCTCCGAGTGCTCGGTACCGTCCGCTGCGCCTGGTCCGGCCGCACGCAACGAGCCATACCCGGAGGAAATCGGCCTGTGCCTTCCAGAGATATGGGCCTCCGGGTGGGACGGACAAACCGGGGCCCCGAGCGGTGGCACCCTGCTCGCTTTCAGCGGCCCGGCACTCGACTTCCCGGTATGCGAACGTGATCGTTCCGGTACCCTTCGGTGCCCCTTGCCCCACTCTAGCTCCGGTGCTAAAGCGGAGTCGGTCGGTCTCACGGACGCCGAGTTACCAGGCGGAAAGCGGTGCGCAGCCTTTCGCTGTCACTCCGGCGGGCAGCACCGCATCTCCGAGTGCTCGGTACCGTACGCTGCGCCGCCTCCTGCCGCACGCAACGAGCCATACCCGGAGGAAATCGGCCTCGGCGTTCCGGAGTTATCCGCCTCCGAGTGGGCCTGACCAAGCGGGGTGAACTGGAAATCATTAACCAACGTACTTCCAGGTTTTCACCCGCAGAGGGCAGCACTCTATTCTCCGTTTTAAATTGGGCTGACCCGGCTCCGTTTCGAGACCCGGCACTCGACTTCCCGGTGTGCGAACGTGATCGTTCCGGTACCCAACCGTGCCCCTTGCCCCACTCTAGCTCCGGCGGTAAAGCGAAGTCGGTCGGTCTCACGGACGCCGAGTTAGCAGGCGGAAAGCGGTGCGCAGCCTTTCGCTGTCACTCCGGCGGGCAGCATCGCACCTCCCAGTGCTCTGTACCGTACGCTGCGCCTCCTCCTGCCGCACGCAACGAGCCATACCCGGAGGAAATCGGCCTCGGCCTTCCTGAGATATCAGCCTCCGAGTGGGCCCGAAGAGTCGGTGGCACCCTGCTCGCTTTCAGCGGCCCGGCACTCGACTTCCCCGTGTGCGAACGTCATCCTTCCGGTACTCAACCGTGCCCCTTGCCCCACTCTAGCTCCGGCGATAAAGCGGAGTCGGTCGGTCTCACGGACGCCGAGTTACCAGGCGGAAAGCGGTGCGCAGCCTTTCGCTGTCACTCCGGCGGGCAGCACCGCACCTCCCAGTGCTCGGTACCGTACGCTGCGCCTCCTCCTGCCGCACGCAACGAGCCATACCCGGAGGAAATCGGCCTCGGCCTTCCTGAGATATCAGCCTCCAAACGGGCGTCACAAATCAGGGCACATGGTCAGCTGCAAAGCAGCGTCATTACAACCTCTCACTGCACCCCACACGACATTCCGCTTGCCTGCCTGCCGCTGCCTACTCTCACCAGCGAAACAAAGTCAGGATAACACCCCAATGCAAGCAGCTCCCTTCCGGCCAACCAACCCACACCAATCCCCTTGCCTGCCTCCCACAAATTCCACCAGCCAGGCAAAGTCAAAATCAACCCACAATAAACGCACTCCACAACGGCCATCGACCGCTATACACCCCCTTGGGCGACTATTAAGCCCGAGAACACTAACTGTAACCAACCGCAGTGAAAAGTTGAAGTGGCAACTCATTAACCAAATTTATATTTGGCAACTCATTAACCAACTTTACATTTGGCAACTCATTAACCAACTGCATTGGTGACAACTCATTGACTGACAGGTTGATGAGTTCTCCA
>NW_027139744.1:0-5000 GCF_035084215.1 Heptranchias perlo | reverse complement strand
CTGACTTTTAAAACTGTCCGTCTGCCACTTGGGACAGAGAGAGGAACCTGACGAGCCTGAACACCAGCCTTGGCTGGACCGCTCGGGCCCTCCCATGTCGGACGCGAGTCGCCAAATCGATCGGAAGAGAGTACCGATTCCTCTCAAAAAGTCTGCGTGCCCGTTATTATAAAAGCAGCCCACCGGCCGCGGTGCCTTGCCCACAAACACACTTGGTGTCTGGGGTGATTCAGAGCCGCCGCGGCTCGAAAGTGTCAACCTGTTTTAAAAGTCATCGCTATGCCGGCACAGGTGACTTTCAAGTTAAAGAGTTCTCTTTATTGGCTTTCAAAAAAATCTGCAAAGTGTCACAGAGATTTTGAGAAACTCTTTTTTTTCTTTATATTATTATAATATAATATAATGTGTATATGTTTTCGAAAAGCATCCACCAGCAATCCATGGTGAGCCTCTCTCTGCTGGCAAGCTCCTCCTGCCTGAGCCCGACGCTGTCGAGGCTCAACACGATTTCAGACTGACAAAGAGTTCGAAAATTGCCGCCTGATGTAGCTTTAAATGCTGACAGGTGACTTCCGAGTGCTCTTGTAAAGGTCTCCGCTTTGAAATTGAGAGCCTTTTGCCAAGTGTCACTTTTTCAGGCACTCTTAAAGTGCACCTGGGCTGTCAGAGAAAGCTCTGAAAATCGTGTTCTCGAAAATCTCCGGGTACCCGACCAATCCCTAGGTGCCCGAATGACAAGTGTCAATTCGGCAGGACGGCCTCCCACCTCCGGCCGCAGATGCGTCACTAAATCCCCGCAACGGGGGCTTTCTCATTTCGGCATAGGGGCTTCCGCGGCCAACTCATTAACCTGTGCTCGGACTTTTTGTGCCACAAGTGCAAGGGACCGTTTGCCGGCAGCTACTCGCACCCCCCCGCCCAGGGGGGGAATCCTCTGACCGGAGATCCGAAACGCCGGCCGAATCCATCCCCGTCGGACTTCCGAAGGGGTTCCCTCGACCGACTGACTTCCGAACTCCTTTCTGGGCTTAAACGGGTGGAATTCGGACCCTCTCGCAAGGGAGCCGAAGCCCGCCAGCCCCGGGAGGCCTCGGGGCCGCCGTTTTCAAGCCCGACCAAAAAACCCGAAAAATGGGGAAAAATGGGAAAAATTCCCACTCCCAAAAGGCTTAAAAGTCGGTTGGGCGGCAGCCCGGGTCGGTCTCTGCAGACCTGGAGGCGCTAGACACAAGTCTGGTAAACAGGCTAAGTCTCGACATGCCACCTCTTACTATCCTGCAGGTACCCCGCCAATCCCCCCGGAACCGGCTGGCAATTGGCGAATCAGCGGGACGAATTTGAATTCGTGACCGACTCTCTGACACCGAATCGCCGCAAACGCGTTTCGATTTTTCGGCTTCGGTACCTCCCATCAGACTTTGACTGGCCATATCTCCGGACTCACGTGTCGCAGCCGGGACCTTCAGGTACCGTTCGACGCGTCTAACCCTGCCCCGTCGAATGGCGCCCCTCGCGGTGTGGTCCGATTTCCGCATTTTGGTCAGATTTGCCTCCAAAGTTTTCAGATTGAGTTGACGAATGCCCCCTACGGGGTAACCTCTTGCCCTTTCGGACATGGTCCCTGTGACTTAATTTCCGCCTTTTGCTCAATCGTTTCCCCATTTATAATTAATTTTAAAAATCGGGTTACTCAGTTCTGGTTTACCAGTTCCCTCTTCGGACTTAGTTTTTGGTTAATCATTTCCGGTTCACCAGTTCCCGTTTTGGACTTAGTCTCTGCGGGCCGTTTCTCATCTTTTGGTTCATCAGTTCCCCTCTTTTAATAATTTTTTGGCTGCTTTCGTTTGATCATTTCCCTGCCTTCTGGGTGACTTTTGCCCCTTAGGACTTCATCGCCGCACATTATTTTCGACTTCTGGTTGATCATTTCACCCCTTTTAATCATTTTTGCAACTTTTGGTTAACCATTTCACCCAGCTTCTGGTTAACCATTTCCCCTTTGGGACTTAGTCTCTGAGCATTCTTTTGGGATTCTGGTTAATCATTTGCCAATTTTTAAAAAATGTTGCCGCTTTTGTTTAATGCTTTCTGGTCAACCTTTCCCTCTTTCAGACTTCACCGCGGCACATTGCTTTAGCCTCCTGGTTAATCATTTCACCCCTTTTAATCATTTTTGCAACTTTTGGTTAACCATTTCCCCCAGCTTCTGGTTAACCATTTCCCCTTTGGGACTTGGTCTCTGAGCATTCTTTTGGGATTCTGGTTAATCATTTGCCAATTTTTTAAAAATGTTGCCACTTTTGTTTAATGCTTTCTGGTCAACCTTTCCCTCTTTCAGACTTCACCGCGGCACATTGCTCCAGCCTCCTGGTTAATCATTTCACCCCTTTTAATCATTTTTGCAACTTTTGGTTAACCATTTCCCCCAGCTTCTGGTTAACCATTTCCCCTTTGGGACTTAGTCTCTGAGCATTCTTTTGGGATTCTGGTTAATCATTTGCCAATTTTTTAAAAATGTTGCCACTTTTGTTTAATGCTTTCTGGTCAACCTTTCCCTCTTTCAGACTTCACCGCGGCACATTGCTTTAGCCTCCTGGTTAATCATTTCACCCCTTTTAATCATTTTTGCAACTTTTGGTTAACCATTTCCCCCAGCTTCTGGTTAACCATTTCCCCTTTGGGACTTAGTCTCTGAGCATTCTTTTGGGATTCTGGTTAATCATTTGCCAATTTTTAAAAAATGTTGCCACTTTTGTTTAATGCTTTCTGGTCAACCTTTCCCTCTTTCAGACTTCACCGCGGCACATTGCTTCAGCCTCCTGGTTAATCATTTCACCCCTTTTAATCATTTTTGCAACTTTTGGTTAACCATTTCCCCCAGCTTCTGGTTAACCATTTCCCCTTTGGGACTTAGTCTCTGAGCATTCTTTTGGGATTCTGGTTAATCATTTGCCAATTTTTAAAAAATGTTGCCGCTTTTGTTTAATGCTTTCTGGTCAACCTTTCCCTCTTTCAGACTTCACCGCGGCACATTGCTTTAGCCTCCTGGTTAATCATTTCACCCCTTTTAATCATTTTTGCAACTTTTGGTTAACCATTTCCCCCAGCTTCTGGTTAACCATTTCCCCTTTGGGACTTGGTCTCTGAGCATTCTTTTGGGATTCTGGTTAATCATTTGCCAATTTTTTAAAAATGTTGCCACTTTTGTTTAATGCTTTCTGGTCAACCTTTCCCTCTTTCAGACTTCACCGCGGCACATTGCTTCAGCCTCCTGGTTAATCATTTCACCCCTTTTAATCATTTTTGCAACTTTTGGTTAACCATTTCCCCCAGCTTCTGGTTAACCATTTCCCCTTTGGGACTTAGTCTCTGAGCATTCTTTTGGAATTCTGGTTAATCATTTGCCAATTTTTAAAAAATGTTGCCGCTTTTGTTTAATGCTTTCTGGTCAACCTTTCCCTCTTTCAGACTTCACCGCGGCACATTGCTTTAGCCTCCTGGTTAATCATTTCACCCCTTTTAATCATTTTTGCAACTTTTGGTTAACCATTTCCCCCAGCTTCTGGTTAACCATTTCCCCTTTGGGACTTAGTCTCTGAGCATTCTTTTGGGATTCTGGTTAATCATTTGCCACTTTTTAAAAAATGTTGCCGCTTTTGTTTAATGCTTTCTGGTCAACCTTTCCCTCTTTCAGACTTCACCGCGGCACATTGCTTTAGCCTCCTGGTTAATCATTTCACCCCTTTTAATCATTTTTGCAACTTTTGGTTAACCATTTCCCCCAGCTTCTGGTTAACCATTTCCCCTTTGGGACTCAGTCTCTGAGCATTCTTTTGGGATTCTGGTTAATCATTTGCCACTTTTTTAAAAATGTTGCCGCTTTTGTTTAATGCTTTCTGGTCAACCTTTCCCTCTTTCAGACTTCACCGCGGCACATTGCTTTAGCCTCCTGGTTAATCATTTCACCCCTTTTAATCATTTTTGCAACTTTTGGTTAACCATTTCCCCCAGCTTCTGGTTAACCATTTCCCCTTTGGGACTTAGTCTCTGAGCATTCTTTTGGGATTCTGGTTAATCATTTGCCAATTTTTAAAAAATGTTGCCGCTTTTGTTTAATGCTTTCTGGTCAACCTTTCCCTCTTTCAGACTTCACCGCGGCACATTGCTTTAGCCTCCTGGTTAATCATTTCACCCCTTTTAATCATTTTTGCAACTTTTGGTTAACCATTTCCCCCAGCTTCTGGTTAACCATTTCCCCTTTGGGACTTAGTCTCTGAGCATTCTTTTGGGATTCTGGTTAATCATTTGCCAATTTTTAAAAAATGTTGCCGCTTTTGTTTAATGCTTTCCCTGCTTTGTGGTCAAACTTTTCCCCTTTAGGACTTCATCGCCGCACATTATTTTCGAATTCTGGTTAATCATTTCACCCCTTTTAATCATTTTTGCAACTTTTGGTTAACCATTTCCCCCAGCTTCTGGTTAACCATTTCCCCTATGGGACTTAGTCTCTGAGCATTCTTTTGGGATTCTGGTTAATCATTTGCCAATTTTTAAAAAATGTTGCCGCTTTTGTTTAATGCTTTCTGGTCAACCTTTCCCTCTTTCAGACTTCACCGCGGCACATTGCTTTAGCCTCCTGGTTAATCATTTCACCCCTTTTAATCATTTTTGCAACTTTTGGTTAACCATTTCCCCCAGCTTCTGGTTAACCATTTCCCCTTTGGGACTTAGTCTCTGAGCATTCTTTTGGGATTCTGGTTAATCATTTGCCACTTTTTTAAAAATGTTGCCGCTTTTGTTTAATCGTTTCCCTGCTATGTGGTCAACCTTTTCCCCTTTCAGACTTCATCGCCGCGCATTGTTGTCGACTTCTGGTTAATCATTTTTCCCCTTTAAATCTTTTTTTGCCACTTTCGGTTAACCATTTCACCCAGCTTCTGGTTAACCATTTGCCCCATTATACTGAATTTTTCCGCTTTGGTTTAATCATTTCCCTGCTT
>NW_027139743.1:25000-100218 GCF_035084215.1 Heptranchias perlo | reverse complement strand
TACTGGGGGGAGAGGGAGAGAAACACTGGGGGGAGAGAGGGAGAGAAACACTGCGGGGATGGAGAGAGAGAAACATTGGGGGGAGAGAGAGAGAGAAACACTGGGGGGAGAGAGAGAGTAAAACACTGGGGGGAGTGAGAGAGAGAAACACTGGGGGGAGAGAGAGAGAAACACTGGGGGGCGAGAGAGAGAGAAACACTGGGGGGAGAGAGAGAGTGAAACACTGGGGGGAGAGAGAGAGAAACAGTGGGGGGAGAGAGAGAGAAACACTGGGGGGAGAGAGAGAGTGAAGCACTGGGGGGAGAGAGAGAGAAACAGTGGGGGGAGAGAGAGAGAAACACTGGGGGGGAGAGAGAGAGAGAAACACTGGGGGGAGAGAGAGCGAAACACTGGGGGGAGAGAGAGAGAGAAACACTGGGGGGAGAGAGTGAGAGAAACACTGGGGGGAGAGGGAGAGAAACACTGGGGGGAGAGAGGGAGAGAAACACTGCGGGGATGGAGAGAGAGAAACATTGGGGGGAGAGAGAGAGAGAAACACTGGGGGGAGAGAGAGAGTAAAACACTGGGGGGAGTGAGAGAGAGAAACACTGGGGGGAGAGAGAGAGAAACACTGGGGGGCGAGAGAGAGAGAAACACTGGGGGGAGAGAAAGAGAAACACTGGGGAGAGAGAGAGAGAGAAACACTGGGGGGGAGAGAGGAGAGAAAGAGAAACACGGGGGGAGAGAGAGAGAGAAACACTGGGTGGAGAGAGAGAGAGAAACACTGGGGGGAGAGAAAGAGAAACACTGGGGGGAGAGAGAGAGAGAAACACTGGGGGGAGAGAGAGAGAAACACTGGGGGGGAGAGAGAGAGAGAAACACTGGGGGGAGAGAGTGAGAGAAACAGTGGGGGAGAGAGTGAGAGCAACACTGGGGGGAGAGGGAGAGAAACACTGGGGGGAGAGAGAGAGAGAAACACTGCGGGGAGAGAGAGAGAGAAACAGTGGGGGGAGAGAGAGAGAGAAACACTGGGGGGAGGGAGAGAGAAACACTGGGGGGAGAGAGAGAGAGAAACACTGGGGGGAGAGAAAGAGAAACACTGGGGAGAGAGAGAGAGAGAAACACTGGGGGGGAGAGAGGGAGAGAAAGAGAAACACGGGGGGAGAGAGAGAGAGAAACACTGGGTGGAGAGAGAGAGAGAAACACTGGGGGGAGAGAGAGAGAGAAACACTGGGGGGAGAGAAAGAGAGAAACACTGGGGGGAGAGAGAGAGAGACACACTGGGGGGAGAGAGAGAAACACTGGGGGGAGAGAGAGAGAAATACTGGGGGGAGAGAGAGATAGAAACACTGGGGGGAGAGAGAGAAACACTGGGGGGAGAGAGAGAGAGAGAGAGAGAGAAAAACACTGGGGGGAGAGAGAGAGAGAGAGAGACACTGTGGGGAGAGAGGGAGAGAAACACTGGGGGGAGAGAGAGAGAAACAGTGGGGGGAGAGAGAGAGAAACACTGGGGGGAGAGAGAGAGAGAAACACTGGGGGGAGAGAGAGCGAAACACTGGGGGGAGAGAGAGAGAGAAACACTGGGGGGAGAGAGAGAGAAACAGTGGGGGGAGAGAGAGAGAAACACTGGGGGGAGAGAGAGAGAGAAACACTGGGGGAAGAGAGAGCGAAACACTGGGGGGAGAGAGAGAGAGAAACACTGGGGGGAGAGAGGGAGAGAAACACTGGGGGGAGAGGGAGAGAAACACTGGGGGGAGAGAGGGAGAGAAACACTGCGGGGATGGAGAGAGAGAAACATTGGTGGGAGAGAGAGAGAGAAACACTGGGGGGAGAGAGAGAGTAAAACACTGGGGGGAGTGAGAGAGAGAAACACTGGGGGGAGAGAGAGAGAAACACTGGGGGGCGAGAGAGAGAGAAACACTGGGGGGAGAGAGAGAGTGAAACACTGGGGGGAGGAGAGAGAGAAACAGTGGGGGGAGAGAGAGAGAAACACTGGGGGGAGAGAGAGAGTGAAACACTGGGGGGAGAGAGAGAGAAACAGTGGGGGGAGAGAGAGAGAAACACTGGGGGGAGAGAGAGAGAGAAACACTGGGGGGAGAGAGAGCGAAACACTGGGGGGAGAGAGAGAGAGAAACACTGGGGGGAGAGAGTGAGAGAAACACTGGGGGGAGAGGGAGAGAAACACTGGGGGGAGAGAGGGAGAGAAACACTGCGGGGATGGAGAGAGAGAAACATTGGGGGGAGAGAGAGAGAGAAACACTGGGGGGAGAGAGAGAGTATAACACTGGGGGGAGTGAGAGAGAGAAACACTGGGGGGAGAGAGAGAGAAACACTGGGGGGGCGAGAGAGAGAGAGAAACACTGGGGGGAGAGAGAGAGTGAAACACTGGGGGGAGAGAGAGAGAGAAACACTGGGGGGAGAGAGAGAGAGAAACACTGGGGGGAGAGAGAGAGAGAAACACTGGGGGGAGAGAGAGAGAGAAACACTGGAGGGAGAGAGAGAGAGAAACACTGGGGGGAGAGAGGGAGAGAGAAACACTGGGGGGAGAGAGAGAGAGAAACACTGGGGGGAGAGAGAGAGAGAGATAACACTGAGGGGAGAGAGAGAGTGAGAGAGAAACACTGGGGAGAGAGAGAGAGAAAAACACTGGGGGGAGAGAGAGAGAGAAATACTGGGGGGAGAGAGGGTGAGAAACACTGGGGTGAGAGAGAGAGAAACACTGGGGGGCGAGAGAGAGAGAAACACTGGGGGGAGAGAGAGAGTGAAACACTGGGGGGAGAGAGAGAGAGAAACACTGGGGGGAGAGAGAGAGAAACACTGGAGGGAGAGAGAGAGAGAAACACTGGGGGGAGAGAGAGAGAGAAACACTGGGGGGGAGATAGAGAGAGAAACACTGGGGGGAGAGAGAGAGATAACACTGAGGGGAGAGAGAGAGAGAGAGAGAGAGAGAGAGAGACTGGGGTGAGAGAGAGGGGGAGAAAGAGAGAGAAACACTGGGTTAGAGAGACGGGGGGAGAGAGAGAGAAACTCTGGGGGGAGAGAGAGAGAAACACTGGGGGGAGAGAGAGGGGGAGAGAGCGAGAGAAACACTGGGGGGAGAGAGAGGGGGAGAGAGAGAGAAACATTGGGGGGAGAGAGAGGGGGAGAGAGAGAGAGAAACACTGGGGGGAGAGAGACGGGGAGAGAGAGAGAGAATCACTGGGGGGGAGAGAGAGAGAGAGAGAGAGAGAGAGAGAGAGAGAAGAGAGAGAGAGAGAGAGAGAGAGAGAAAGCACTGGTGGGAAAGAGAGAGAGAGAGAGAGAAACACGGGGGAGAGAGAGAGAGAGAGAGAAACACTGGGGGGAGAGAGAGAGAGAGAAAAAAAAACACTGGGGGGGAGAGAGGGAGAGAAACACTGGGGGGAGAGAGAGAGAAAAACACTGGGGGGGAGAGAGAGAGAGAAATACTGGGGGGAGAGAGGGTGAGAAACACTGAGGTGAGAGAGTGAGAAACACTGGGGGGAGAGAGAGAGAAACACTGGGGGGAGAGAGAGATAGAAACACTGGGGGGAGAGAGAGAGAAACACTGGGGGGAGAGAGAGAGAGAAACACTGGGGGAGAGAGTGAGGGAAACACTGGGGGGAGAGGGAGAGAAACACTGGGGGGAGAGAGAGAGAGAAACACTGCGGGGAGAGAGAGAGAGAAACACTGGGGGGAGAGAGAGAGAGAAACACTGGGGGGAGGGAGAGAGAAACACTGGGGGGAGAGAGAGAGAGAAACACTGGGGGGAGAGAAAGAGAAACACTGGGGGGAGAGAAAGAGAAACACTGGGGGGAGAGAGAGAGAGAAACACTGGGGGGGAGAGAGGGTGAGAAAGAGAAACACGGGGGGAGAGAGAGAGAGAAACACTGGGGGGAGAGAGAGAGAGAAACACTGGGGGGAGAGAGAGAGAGAAACACTGGGGGGAGAGAGAGAGAGAAACACTGGGGGGAGAGAAAGAGAGAAACACTGGGGGGAGAGAGAGAGAGAAACACTGGGGGGAGAGAGAGAAACACTGGGGGGAGAGAGAGAGAGAAATACTGGGGGGATAGAGAGAGAGAAACACTGGGGGGAGAGAGAGAGAAACACTGGGGGGAGAGAGAGAGAGAAACAATGGGGGGAGAGAGGGAGAGAAAGAGAAACACTGGGGGGAGAGAGAGAGAGAAACACTGGGGGGAGGGGAGAGAGAGAAACACTGGGGGGGAGAGAGAGTGAAACACTGGGGGGAGAGAAAGAGAGAAACACTGGGGGTGAGAGAGAGAGAAACACTGGGGGGAGAGAGAGAGAGAAACACTGGGGGGAGAGAGAGAGAAACACTGGGGGGAGAGAGAGAGAAACACTGGGGGGAGAGAGAGAGAAACACTGGGGGAGAGAGAGAGAAACACTGGAGGGGGGGGGGGAGAGTGAAACACTGTGGGGAGAGAGACAGAGAGATAGACACTGAGGGGAGAGAGAGAGAGAGAGAGACACTGAGGGGAGAGAGAGAGAGAGAGACTGGGGGGGAGAGAGAGAGAGAAACACTGTGGGGATGGAGAGGGAGAGAGAAACACTGGGGGGGGGGAAGAGAGAGATAGAAACAATGGGGGGAGAGAGAGAGAAAGACTTGGGGGGAGGGGAGAGAGAGAGAAACACTGGGGGGAGAGAGAGAGAAACACTGGGGGAGGGAAGAGAGAGATAGAAACACTGGGGGGGGGAGAGAGAAACACTGGGGGGAGAGAGAGAGAGAAACACTGGGGGGAGAGAGAGAGAAACACTGGGGGGAGAGAGAGAGAAACACTGGGGGGAGAGAGATCCACTGGGGGGAGATAGAGAGAGAAACACTGGGGCGAGAGAGAGAGAGAGATAACACTGAGGGGAGAGAGAGAGTGAGAGAGAAACACTGGGGAGAGAGAGAGAGAGAGAGAGAGAGAGAGAGACTGGGGTGAGAGAGAGGGGGAGAAAGAGAGAGAAACACTGGGGTAGAGAGACGGGGGGAGAGAGAGAGAAACACTGGGGGGAGTGAGAGAGAAACACTGGGGGGAGAGAGAGGGGGAGAGAGCGAGAGAAACACTGGGGGGAGAGAGAGGGGGAGAGAGAGAGAAACACTGGGGGGAGAGAGAGGGGGAGAGAGAGAGAGAAACACTGGGGGGAGAGAGACGGGGAGAGAGAGAGAGAATCACTGGGGGGAGAGAGAGAGAGAGAGAGAGAAACACGGGGGAGAGAGAGAGAGAGAGAGAGAGAGAGAAACACTGGGGGGAGAGAGAGAGAGAGAGAGAGAAAAACACTGGGTGGGAGAGAGGGAGAGAAACACTGGGGGGAGAGAGAGAGAAAAACACTGGGGGGAGAGAGAGAGAGAAATACTGGGGGGAGAGAGGGTGAGAAACACTGGGGTGAGAGAGAGAGAAACACTGGGGGGAGAGAGAGAGAAACACTGGGTGGAGAGAGAGAGAGAGAAACACTGGGGGGAGAGAGAGAGAAACACTGGGGGGAGAGAGAGAGAGAAACACTGGGGGAGAGAGTGAGAGAAACACTGGGGGGGAGAGGGAGAGAAACACTGGGGGGGGGGGGGAGAGAGAGAAACACTGCGGGGAGAGAGAGAGAGAAACACTGGGGGGAGAGAGAGAGAGAAACACTGGGGGGAGAGAAAGAGAAACACTGGGGGGAGAGAGAGAGAGAAACACTGTGGGGGAGAGAGGGAGAGAAAGAGAAACACTGGGGGGAGAGAGAGAGAAACACTGGGGGGAGAGAGAGAGAGAAACACTGGGGGGAGAGAGAGAGAGAAACACTGGGGGGAGAGAAAGAGAGAAACACTGGGGGGGCAGAGAGAGAGAAACACTGGGGGGAGAGAGAGAGAAACACTGGGGGGAGGGAGAGAGAGAAATACTGGGGGGAGAGAGAGAGAGAAACACTGGGGGGAGAGAGAGAGAAACATTGGGGGGAGAGAGAGAGAGAAACAATGGGGGGAGAGAGGGAGAGAAAGAGAAACACTGGGGGGAGAGAGAGAGAAAAACTGGGGGGAGGGAGAGAGAGAAACACTGGGGGAGAGAGAGAGTGAAACACTGGGGGGAGAGAGAGAGTGAAACACTGGGGGGAGAGAAAGAGAGAAACACTGGGGGTGAGAGAGAGAGAAACACTGGGGGGAGAGAGAGAGAAACACTGGGGGGAGAGAGAGAGAAACACTGGGGGGAGAGAGAGAGAAACACTGGGGGAGAGAGAGAGAAACACTGGGGGGAGGGAAGAGAGAGATAGAAACACTGGGAGGGGGAGAAACACTGGGGGGAGAGATAGAGAAACACTGGGGGGAGAGAGAGAGAAACACTGGGGGGAGAGAGAGAGAGAAACACTGGGGGGAGAGAGAGAGAACCACTGTGGGGAGAGAGAGAGAGAAACACTGGGGGGAGAGAGAGAGAAACACTGGGGGGAGAGAGAGAGAAACAGTGGGTGGAGAGGGAGAGAAACACTGGGGGAGAGAGTGAGAAACACTGGGGGAGAGAGTGAGAAACACTGGGGGGGGGGGAGAGAGAGAGAAACACTGGGCGGAGAGAGAGAGAAACACTGGGGGAGAGAGGGAGAGAAACACTGGGGGGAGAGAGAGAGAAACACTGGGGGGAGATAGAGCGAGAAACACTGGGGGGGGGGTAGAGAGAGAGAGAAACACTGGGGGGGTGGAGAGAGAGAGACACTGTGGGGGGGGGAGAAAGAGATTGAAACACTGGGTGGGGAGAGAGAGATTGAAACACTGGGGGGGGGGGAGAGAGAGTGAAACACTGGGGTGGGGAAGAGAGAGAGAGAAACACTGGGGGGGGGGGGAGAGAGAAACACTGGGGGGGGGAGCGAGAGAAACACTGGGGGGGTGGAGAGAGAGAGAAACACTGGTGGGGGGAAGAGAGAGAGAGAAACACTGGGGAGGGGAGAGAGAGAGAGAAACACTGGGGGGGAGAGAGAGATTGAAACACTGCGGGGGGAGAGAGAGAGTGAAACACTGGGGAGAGAGAGAGAGAGAAACACTGGGGGAGAGAGAGAGAGAAACACTGGGGAGAGAGAGAGAGAAACACTGGGGGGAGAGAGGGAGAGAAACACTGGGGGGAGAGAGAGAGAAACACTGGGGGGAGAGAGAGAGAGAAACACTGGGGGGGTAGAGAGAGAGAGAAACACTGGTGGGGGGAAGAGAGAGAGAGAAACACTGGGGGGGGGAGAGAGAGAGAAACACTGTGGGGGGTGAGAGAGATTGAAACACTGGGGGGGGAGAGAGAGAGTGAAACACTGGGGTGGGGAAGAGAGAGAGAGAAACACTGGGGGAGAGAGTGAGAGAAACACTGGGGGGAGAGGGAGAGAAACACTGGGGGGAGAGAGAGAGAGAAACACTGCGGGGAGAGAGAGAGAGAAACACTGGGGGGAGAGAGAGAGAGAAACACTGGGGGGAGGGAGAGAGAAAAACTGGGGGGAGAGAGAGAGAGAAACACTGGGGGGAGAGAGAGAGAGAAACACTGGGGGGAGAGAGAGAGAGAAACACTGGGGGGAGAGAGGGAGAGAAAGAGAAACACTGGGGGGAGAGAGAGAGAGAAACACTGGGGGGAGAGAGAGAGAGAAACACTGGGGGGAGAGAGAGAGAGAAACACTGGGGGGAGAGAAAGAGAGAAACACTGGGGGGAGAGAGAGAGAGAGAGAGACACTGAGGGGAGAGAGAGAGAGACACTGGGGGGAGAGAGAGAGAGAAACACTGTGGGGAGAGAGAGAGAGAAACACTGTGGGGGTGGAGAGGGAGAGAGAAACACTGGGGGGGGGAAGAGAGAGATAGAAACAATGGGGGGGAGAGAGAGAGAAATACTTGGGGGGGGAGAGAGAGAGAAACACTGGGTGGAGAGAGAGAGAAACACTGGTGGAGGGAAGAGAGAGATAGAAACACTGGGGGGGGGGAGAGAGAAACGCTGGGGGGAGAGAGAGAGAGAAACACTGGGGGGAGAGAGAGAGAAACACTGGGGGGAGAGAGAGAGAACCACTGTGGGGAGAGAGAGAGAGAAACACTGGGGGGAGAGAGAGAGAAACACTGGGGGGAGGGAAGAGAGAGATAGAAACACTGGGAGGGGGAGAAACACTGGGGGGAGAGATAGAGAAACACTGGGGGGAGAGAGAGAGAAACACTGGGGGGAGAGAGAGAGAGAAACACTGGGGGGAGAGAGAGAGAACCACTGTGGGGAGAGAGAGAGAGAAACACTGGGGGGAGAGAGAGAGAAACACTGGGGCGAGAGAGAGAGAAACAGTGGGGGGAGAGGGAGAGAAACACTGGGGGAGAGAGTGAGAAACACTGGGGGAGAGAGTGAGAAACACGGGGGGGGGGAGAGAGAGAGAAACACTGGGGGGAGAGAGAGAGAGACACTGTGGGGGGGGGGGAGAAAGAGATTGAAACACTGGGTGGGGAGAGAGAGATTGAAACACTGGGGGGGGGAGAGAGAGAGTGAAACACTGGGGTGGGGAAGAGAGAGAGAGAAACACTGGGGGGGGGAGAGAGAGAAACACTGGGGGGGGGAGCGAGAGAAACACTGGGGGGGTAGAGAGAGAGAGAAACACTGGTGGGGGGAAGAGAGAGAGAGAAACACTGGGGAGGGGAGAGAGAGAAACACTGGGGGGGAGAGAGAGATTGAAACACTGGGGGGGGAGAGAGAGAGTGAAACACTGGGGAGAGAGAGAGAGAGAGAGAAACACTGGGGGGAGAGAGAGAGAGAAACACTGGGGAGAGAGAGAGAGAGAAACACTGGGGGGAGAGAGGGAGAGAAACACTGGGGGGAGAGAGAGAGAAACACTGGGGGGAGAGAGAGAGAGAAACACTGGGGGGGTAGAGAGAGAGAGAAACACTGGTGGGGGGAAGAGAGAGAGAGAAACACTGGGGGGGGAGAGAGAGAGAAACACTGTGGGGGGTGAGAGAGATTGAAACACTGGGGGGGGAGAGAGAGAGTGAAACACTGGGGTGGGGAAGAGAGAGAGAGAAGCACCGGGGTGGGGGGGTGAGAGAAACACTGGGGGGGGGGAGAGAGAGAAACACTGGAGGGGGAGAGAGAGAGAGAAACACTGGGGGGAGAGAGACATAGAGAAATACTGGGGGGAGAGAGACAGAGAGAAACACTGGGGGGAGAGAGAGAGAAACACTGGGGGGAGAGAGAGAGAGAAACACTGGGGGGGTAGAGAGAGAGAGAAGCACTGGTGGGGGGAAGAGAGAGAGAGAAACACTGGGGGGGGGGGAGAGAGAGATAAACACTGTGGGGGGTGAGAGAATGAAACACTGGGGGGGGAGAGAGAGATTGAAACACTGGGGTGGGGAAGAGAGAGAGAGAAACACTGGAGGGGGAGAGAGAGTGAGAAACACTGGGGGGAGAGAGACAGAGAGAAACACTGGGGGGAGAGAGACAGAGATACACTGGGGGGAGAGAGAGAGAGAAACACTGGGGGGAGAGAGAGGGAGAGAGAAACATGGGGAGAGAGAGAGAGGAACACTTGGGGGAGAGAGAGAGAGAAACACAGGGGGGAGAGAGAGAGAGAGAGAAACACTGAGGGAGAGAGTGAGAGAAACACTGGGGGGAGAGAGAGAGAGAGAGAAACACTGGGGGGAGAGAGAGAGAGAAACTCTGGGGAGAGATAGAGAGAGAGAAAGACTTGGGGGAGAGAGAGAGAGATACTCTGGGGGGGAGAGAGAGAGAGAAACACTGGGGTGAGAGAGAGAGAAACACTGGGGGGAGAGAGAGAGAGAAACACTGGGGGGAGAGAGAGAGTGAAACACTGGGGGGAGAGAAATAGAGAAACACTGGGGGGAGAGAGAGAGAGAAACACTGGGGGGAGAGAGAGAGAGAGAGACACTGAGGGGAGAGAGAGTGAAACACTGGGGGGAGAGAGAGAGAAACACTGGGGGGGGGAGAGGGAGAGAGAAACACTGGGGGGAGAGAGAGAGTGAAACACTGGGGGGAGAGAAAGAGAGAAACACTGGGGGGAGAGAGAGAGAGAAAAACTGGGGGGAGAGAGAGAGAGACACTGAGGGGAGAGAAAGAGAGAAACACTGGGGGGAGAGAGAGAGAGAAACACTGGGGGGGGAGAGGGAGAGAGAAACACTGGGGGGGGGGGAAGAGAGAGAGAGAAACACTGCGGGGGGGGGGAGAGAGAAACACTGGGGGGAGAGAGAGAGAAACACTGGGGGGAGAGAGCGAGAAACACTGGGGTGAGAGAGAGAGAGAAACACTGGGGGGAGAGAGAGAGAGAAACACTGGGGGGAGAGAGAGAGAGAAACACTGGGGGGAGAGAGAGAGAAACACTGGGGGAGAGAGAGAGAAACACTGGGGGGGGGAGAGAGAGAGAAACACTGGGGAGAGAGAGAAACACTGGGGGGAGAGAGAGAGAAACACTGGGGGGAGAGAGAGAGAGAAACACTGGGGGGGGAGAGAGAGAGAGAAACACTGGGGGGAGAGAGAGAGAGAAAAACTGGGGGGAGACAGGGAGAGAAACACTGGGGGGAGTGAGAGAGAGAAACACTGGGGGGAGAGAGAGAGAGAAACACTGGGGGGAGAGAGGGAGAGAAACACTGGGGGGAGAGAGAGAGAGAAACACTGGGGGGAGAGAGAGAGAGAAACACTGGGGGGAGAGAGAGAGAGAAACACTGGGGGGAGAGAGAGAGAGAAACACTGGGGGAGAGAGAGAGATACACTGGGGGGCGAGAGAGAGAGAAACACTGGGGGGAGAGAGAGAGTGAAACACTGGGGGGAGAGAGAGAGAGAAACACTGGGGGGAGAGAGAGAGAGAAGGACTGGGGGGAGAGAGAGAGAGAAACATTGGGGGGAGAGAGAGAGAGAAACACAGGGGGGAGAGAGAGAAACACTGGGGGGAGAGAGAGAGACAAACACTGGGGGGAGAGAGAGAGAGAGAGAAACACTGAGGGGAGAGAGAGAGAGAGAGAGAAACACTGGGGAGAGAGAGAGAGAGAGAGAGAGAGAGAGAGAGAGAGAGAGACACTGGGGTGAGTGAGAGGGGGAGAAAGAGAGAGAAACACTGGGGTAGAGAGACGGGGGGAGAGAGAGAGAAATACTGGGGGCAGAGAGATAGAAACACTGGGGGGAGAGAGAGGGGGAGAAACACTGGGGGGGGGAGAGAGAGATTGAAACACTGTGGGGGGGAGAGAGAGAGTGAAACACTGGGGTGGGGAAGAGAGAGAGAAACACCGGGGGGGGGGGGGGAGAGAGAGAAACACTGGGGGGGGGGGGTAAGAGAGAGAGAAACACTGGAGGGGGAGAGAGAGAGAGAAACACTGGAGGGGGAGAGAGAAAGTGAAACACTGGGGAGAGAGAGAGAGAGAGAGAAACACTGGGGGGAGAGAGAGATTGAAACACTGGAGGGGGAGAGAGAAAGTGAAACACTGGGGAGAGAGAGAGAGAGAGAGAAACACTGGGGGGAGAGAGAGAGAGAAATACTGGGGGGAGAGAGAGAGAGAAATACTGGGGGGAGAGAGAGAGGAACACTTGGGGGAGAGAGAGAGAGAAACACAGGGGGCAGAGAGAGAGAGAGAGAGAGAAACACTGGGGGAGAGAGTGAGAGAAACACTGGGGGGAGAGAGAGAGAAAGAGAAACACTGGGGGGAGAGAGAGAGAGAAACCCTGGGGAGAGAGAGAGAGAGAGAGAGAAACACTTGGGGGAGAGAGAGAGAGAAACTCTGGGGGGGAGAGAGAGAGTGAAACACTGGGGTGAGAGAGAGAGAAACACTGGGGGAGGGAAGAGAGAGATAGAAACACTGGGGGGGGAGAGAGAAACACTGGGGGGAGAGAGAGAGAGAAACACTGGGGGGAGAGAGAGAGAAACACTGGGGGGAGAGAGAGAGAAACACTGGGGGGAGAGAGAGATCCACTGGGGGGAGATAGAGAGAGAAACACTGGGGCGAGGGAGAGAGAGAGATAACACTGAGGGGAGAGAGAGAGTGAGAGAGAAACACTGGGGAGAGAGAGAGAGAGAGAGAGAGAGAGAGAGACTGGGGTGAGAGAGAGGGGGAGAAAGAGAGAGAAACACTGGGGTAGAGAGACGGGGGGAGAGAGAGAGAAACACTGGGGGGAGAGAGAGAGAAACACTGGGGGGAGAGAGAGGGGGAGAGAGCGAGAGAAACACTGGGGGGAGAGAGAGGGGGAGAGAGAGAGAAACACTGGGGGGAGAGAGAGGGGGAGAGAGAGAGAGAAACACTGGGGGGAGAGAGACGGGGAGAGAGAGAGAGAATCACTGGGGGGAGAGAGAGAGAGAGAGAGAGAGAGAGAGAGAAACGCTGGGGGGAAAGAGAGAGAGAGAGAGAGAAACACGGGGGAGAGAGAGAGAGAGAGAGAGAGAGAGAGAAACACTGGGGGGAGAGAGAGAGAGAGAGAGAGAGAAAAACACTGGGTGGGAGAGAGGGAGAGAAACACTGGGGGGAGAGAGAGAGAAAAACACTGGGGGGAGAGAGAGAGAGAAATACTGGGGGGAGAGAGGGTGAGAAACACTGGGGTGAGAGAGAGAGAAACACTGGGGGGAGAGAGAGAGAAACACTGGGTGGAGAGAGAGAGAGAGAAACACTGGGGGGAGAGAGAGAGAAACACTGGGGGGAGAGAGAGAGAGAAACACTGGGGGAGAGAGTGAGAGAAACACTGGGGGGGAGAGGGAGAGAAACACTGGGGGGGGGAGAGAGAGAAACACTGCGGGGAGAGAGAGAGAGAAACACTGGGGGGAGAGAGAGAGAGAAACACTGGGGGGAGAGAAAGAGAAACACTGGGGGGAGAGAGAGAGAGAAACACTGTGGGGGAGAGAGGGAGAGAAAGAGAAACACTGGGGGGAGAGAGAGAGAAACACTGGGGGGAGAGAGAGAGAGAAACACTGGGGGGAGAGAGAGAGAGAAACACTGGGGGGAGAGAAAGAGAGAAACACTGGGGGGGCAGAGAGAGAGAAACACTGGGGGGAGAGAGAGAGAAACACTGGGGGGAGGGAGAGAGAGAAATACTGGGGGGAGAGAGAGAGAGAAACACTGGGGGGAGAGAGAGAGAAACATTGGGGGGAGAGAGAGAGAGAAACAATGGGGGGAGAGAGGGAGAGAAAGAGAAACACTGGGGGGAGAGAGAGAGAAAAACTGGGGGGAGGGAGAGAGAGAAACACTGGGGGAGAGAGAGAGTGAAACACTGGGGGGAGAGAGAGAGTGAAACACTGGGGGGAGAGAAAGAGAGAAACACTGGGGGTGAGAGAGAGAGAAACACTGGGGGGAGAGAGAGAGAAACACTGGGGGGAGAGAGAGAGAAACACTGGGGGGAGAGAGAGAGAAACACTGGGGGAGAGAGAGAGAAACACTGGGGGGAGAGAAAGAGAGAAACACTGGGGGGAGAGAGAGAGAGAGAGAGACACTGAGGGGAGAGAGAGAGAGAGACACTGGGGGGAGAGAGAGAGAGAAACACTGTGGGGAGAGAGAGAGAGAAACACTGTGGGGGTGGAGAGGGAGAGAGAAACACTGGGGGGGGGGAAGAGAGAGATAGAAACAATGGGGGGGAGAGAGAGAGAAATACTTGGGGGGGGAGAGAGAGAGAAACACTGGGGGGAGAGAGAGAGAAACACTGGTGGAGGGAAGAGAGAGATAGAAACACTGGGGGGGGGGAGAGAGAAACGCTGGGGGGAGAGAGAGAGAGAAACACTGGGGGGAGAGAGAGAGAAACACTGGGGGGAGAGAGAGAGAACCACTGTGGGGAGAGAGAGAGAGAAACACTGGGGGGAGAGAGAGAGAAACACTGGGGGGAGGGAAGAGAGAGATAGAAACACTGGGAGGGGGAGAAACACTGGGGGGAGAGATAGAGAAACACTGGGGGGAGAGAGAGAGAAACACTGGGGGGAGAGAGAGAGAGAAACACTGGGGGGAGAGAGAGAGAACCACTGTGGGGAGAGAGAGAGAGAAACACTGGGGGGAGAGAGAGAGAAACACTGGGGCGAGAGAGAGAGAAACAGTGGGGGGAGAGGGAGAGAAACACTGGGGGAGAGAGTGAGAAACACTGGGGGAGAGAGTGAGAAACACGGGGGGGGGGGAGAGAGAGAGAAACACTGGGGGGAGAGAGAGAGAGACACTGTGGGGGGGGGGAGAAAGAGATTGAAACACTGGGTGGGGAGAGAGAGATTGAAACACTGGGGGGGGGAGAGAGAGAGTGAAACACTGGGGTGGGGAAGAGAGAGAGAGAAACACTGGGGGGGGGAGAGAGAGAAACACGGGGGGGGGAGCGAGAGAAACACTGGGGGGGTAGAGAGAGAGAGAAACACTGGTGGGGGGAAGAGAGAGAGAGAAACACTGGGGAGGGGAGAGAGAGAAACACTGGGGGGGAGAGAGAGATTGAAACACTGGGGGGGGAGAGAGAGAGTGAAACACTGGGGAGAGAGAGAGAGAGAGAGAAACACTGGGGGGAGAGAGAGAGAGAAACACTGGGGAGAGAGAGAGAGAGAAACACTGGGGGGAGAGAGGGAGAGAAACACTGGGGGGAGAGAGAGAGAAACACTGGGGGGAGAGAGAGAGAGAAACACTGGGGGGGTAGAGAGAGAGAGAAACACTGGTGGGGGGAAGAGAGAGAGAGAAACACTGGGGGGGGGAGAGAGAGAGAAACACTGTGGGGGGTGAGAGAGATTGAAACACTGGGGGGGGAGAGAGAGAGTGAAACACTGGGGTGGGGAAGAGAGAGAGAGAAGCACCGGGGGGGGGGGGGGGTGAGAGAAACACTGGGGGGGGGGAGAGAGAGAAACACTGGAGGGGGAGAGAGAGAGAGAAACACTGGGGGGAGAGAGACATAGAGAAATACTGGGGGGAGAGAGACAGAGAGAAACACTGGGGGGAGAGAGAGAGAAACACTGGGGGGAGAGAGAGAGAGAAACACTGGGGGGGTAGAGAGAGAGAGAAGCACTGGTGGGGGGAAGAGAGAGAGAGAAACACTGGGGGGGGGGGAGAGAGAGATAAACACTGTGGGGGGTGAGAGAATGAAACACTGGGGGGGGATAGAGAGATTGAAACACTGGGGTGGGGAAGAGAGAGAGAGAAACACTGGAGGGGGAGAGAGAGTGAGAAACACTGGGGGGAGAGAGACAGAGAGAAACACTGGGGGGAGAGAGACAGAGATACACTGGGGGGAGAGAGAGAGAGAAACACTGGGGGGAGAGAGAGGGAGAGAGAAACATGGGGAGAGAGAGAGAGGAACACTTGGGGGAGAGAGAGAGAGAAACACAGGGGGGAGAGAGAGAGAGAGAGAAACACTGAGGGAGAGAGTGAGAGAAACACTGGGGGGAGAGAGAGAGAGAGAGAAACACTGGGGGGAGAGAGAGAGAGAAACTCTGGGGAGAGATAGAGAGAGAGAAAGACTTGGGGGAGAGAGAGAGAGAAACTCTGGGGGGGAGAGAGAGAGAGAAACACTGGGGTGAGAGAGAGAGAAACACTGGGGGGAGAGAGAGAGAGAAACACTGGGGGGAGAGAGAGAGTGAAACACTGGGGGGAGAGAAATAGAGAAACACTGGGGGGAGAGAGAGAGAGAAACACTGGGGGGAGAGAGAGAGAGAGAGACACTGAGGGGAGAGAGAGTGAAACACTGGGGGGAGAGAGAGAGAAACACTGGGGGGGGGGAGAGGGAGAGAGAAACACTGGGGGGAGAGAGAGAGTGAAACACTGGGGGGAGAGAAAGAGAGAAACACTGGGGGGAGAGAGAGAGAGAAAAACTGGGGGGAGAGAGAGAGAGACACTGAGGGGAGAGAAAGAGAGAAACACTGGGGGGAGAGAGAGAGAGAAACACTGGGGGGGGAGAGGGAGAGAGAAACACTGGGGGGGGGGAAGAGAGAGAGAGAAACACTGCGGGGGGGGGGAGAGAGAAACACTGGGGGGAGAGAGAGAGAAACACTGGGGGGAGAGAGCGAGAAACACTGGGGTGAGAGAGAGAGAGAAACACTGGGGGGAGAGAGAGAGAGAAACACTGGGGGGAGAGAGAGAGAGAAACACTGGGGGGAGAGAGAGAGAAACACTGGGGGAGAGAGAGAGAAACACTGGGGGAGGGAGAGAGAGAGAAACACTGGGGAGAGAGAGAAACACTGGGGGGAGAGAGAGAGAAACACTGGGGGGAGAGAGAGAGAAACACTGGGGGGAGAGAGAGAGAGAAACACTGGGGGGGGAGAGAGAGAGAGAAACACTGGGGGGAGAGAGAGAGAGAAAAACTGGGGGGAGACAGGGAGAGAAACACTGGGGGGAGTGAGAGAGAGAAACACTGGGGGGAGAGAGAGAGAGAAACACTGGGGGGGAGAGAGGGAGAGAAACACTGGGGGGAGAGAGAGAGAGAAACACTGGGGGGAGAGAGAGAGAGAAACACTGGGGGGAGAGAGAGAGAGAAACACTGGGGGGAGAGAGAGAGAGAAACACTGGGGGAGAGAGAGAGATACACTGGGGGGCGAGAGAGAGAGAAACACTGGGGGGAGAGAGAGAGTGAAACACTGGGGGGAGAGAGAGAGAGAAACACTGGGGGGAGAGAGAGAGAGAAGGACTGGGGGGAGAGAGAGAGAGAAACATTGGGGGGAGAGAGAGAGAGAAACACAGGGGGGAGAGAGAGAAACACTGGGGGGAGAGAGAGAGACAAACACTGGGGGGAGAGAGAGAGAGAGAGAAACACTGAGGGGAGAGAGAGAGAGAGAGAGAAACACTGGGGAGAGAGAGAGAGAGAGAGAGAGAGAGAGAGAGAGAGACACTGGGGTGAGTGAGAGGGGGAGAAAGAGAGAGAAACACTGGGGTAGAGAGACGGGGGGAGAGAGAGAGAAATACTGGGGGCAGAGAGATAGAAACACTGGGGGGAGAGAGAGGGGGAGAAACACTGGGGGGGGGAGAGAGAGATTGAAACACTGTGGGGGGGAGAGAGAGAGTGAAACACTGGGGTGGGGAAGAGAGAGAGAAACACCGGGGGGGGGGGGGGAGAGAGAGAAACACTGGGGGGGGGGGGGGGGTAAGAGAGAGAGAAACACTGGAGGGGGAGAGAGAGAGAGAAACACTGGAGGGGGAGAGAGAAAGTGAAACACTGGGGAGAGAGAGAGAGAGAGAGAAACACTGGGGGGAGAGAGAGATTGAAACACTGGAGGGGGAGAGAGAAAGTGAAACACTGGGGAGAGAGAGAGAGAGAGAGAAACACTGGGGGGAGAGAGAGAGAGAAATACTGGGGGGAGAGAGAGAGAGAAATACTGGGGGGAGAGAGAGAGGAACACTTGGGGGAGAGAGAGAGAGAAACACAGGGGGCAGAGAGAGAGAGAGAGAGAGAAACACTGGGGGAGAGAGTGAGAGAAACACTGGGGGGAGAGAGAGAGAAAGAGAAACACTGGGGGGAGAGAGAGAGAGAAACCCTGGGGAGAGAGAGAGAGAGAGAGAGAAACACTTGGGGGAGAGAGAGAGAGAAACTCTGGGGGGGAGAGAGAGAGTGAAACACTGGGGTGAGAGAGAGAGAAACACTGGGGGAGGGAAGAGAGAGATAGAAACACTGGGGGGGGGAGAGAGAAACACTGGGGGGAGAGAGAGAGAGAAACACTGGGGGGAGAGAGAGAGAAACACTGGGGGGAGAGAGAGAGAAACACTGGGGGGAGAGAGAGATCCACTGGGGGGAGATAGAGAGAGAAACACTGGGGCGAGGGAGAGAGAGAGATAACACTGAGGGGAGAGAGAGAGTGAGAGAGAAACACTGGGGAGAGAGAGAGAGAGAGAGAGAGAGAGAGAGACTGGGGTGAGAGAGAGGGGGAGAAAGAGAGAGAAACACTGGGGTAGAGAGACGGGGGGAGAGAGAGAGAAACACTGGGGGGAGAGAGAGAGAAACACTGGGGGGAGAGAGAGGGGGAGAGAGCGAGAGAAACACTGGGGGGAGAGAGAGGGGGAGAGAGAGAGAAACACTGGGGGGAGAGAGAGGGGGAGAGAGAGAGAGAAACACTGGGGGGAGAGAGACGGGGAGAGAGAGAGAGAATCACTGGGGGGAGAGAGAGAGAGAGAGAGAGAGAGAGAGAGAGAGACGCTGGGGGGAAAGAGAGAGAGAGAGAGAGAAACACGGGGGAGAGAGAGAGAGAGAGAGAGAGAGAGAGAGAAACACTGGGGGGAGAGAGAGAGAGAGAGAGAGAGAAAAACACTGGGTGGGAGAGAGGGAGAGAAACACTGGGGGGAGAGAGAGAGAAAAACACTGGGGGGAGAGAGAGAGAAAAACACTGGGGGGAGAGAGAGAGAGAAATACTGGGGGGAGAGAGGGTGAGAAACACTGGGGTGAGAGAGAGAGAAACACTGGGGGGAGAGAGAGAGAAACACTGGGTGGAGAGAGAGAGAGAGAAACACTGGGGGGAGAGAGAGAGAAACACTGGGGGGAGAGAGAGAGAGAAACACTGGGGGAGAGAGTGAGAGAAACACTGGGGGGGAGAGGGAGAGAAACACTGGGGGGGGGGAGAGAGAGAAACACTGCGGGGAGAGAGAGAGAGAAACACTGGGGGGAGAGAGAGAGAGAAACACTGGGGGGAGAGAAAGAGAAACACTGGGGGGAGAGAGAGAGAGAAACACTGTGGGGGAGAGAGGGAGAGAAAGAGAAACACTGGGGGGAGAGAGAGAGAAACACTGGGGGGAGAGAGAGAGAGAAACACTGGGGGGAGAGAGAGAGAGAAACACTGGGGGGAGAGAAAGAGAGAAACACTGGGGGGGCAGAGAGAGAGAAACACTGGGGGGAGAGAGAGAGAAACACTGGGGGGAGGGAGAGAGAGAAATACTGGGGGGAGAGAGAGAGAGAAACACTGGGGGGAGAGAGAGAGAAACATTGGGGGGAGAGAGAGAGAGAAACAATGGGGGGAGAGAGGGAGAGAAAGAGAAACACTGGGGGGAGAGAGAGAGAAAAACTGGGGGGAGGGAGAGAGAGAAACATGGGGGAGAGAGAGAGTGAAACACTGGGGGGAGAGAGAGAGTGAAACACTGGGGGGAGAGAAAGAGAGAAACACTGGGGGTGAGAGAGAGAGAAACACTGGGGGGAGAGAGAGAGAAACACTGGGGGGAGAGAGAGAGAAACACTGGGGGGAGAGAGAGAGAAACACTGGGGGAGAGAGAGAGAAACACTGGGGGGAGGGAAGAGAGAGATAGAAACACTGGGAGGGGGAGAAACACTGGGGGGAGAGATAGAGAAACACTGGGGGGAGAGAGAGAGAAACACTGGGGGGAGAGAGAGAGAGAAACACTGGGGGGAGAGAGAGAGAACCACTGTGGGGAGAGAGAGAGAGAAACACTGGGGGGAGAGAGAGAGAAACACTGGGGGGAGAGAGAGAGAAACAGTGGGTGGAGAGGGAGAGAAACACTGGGGGAGAGAGTGAGAAACACTGGGGGAGAGAGTGAGAAACACTGGGGGGGGGGGGAGAGAGAGAGAAACACTGGGCGGAGAGAGAGAGAAACACTGGGGGAGAGAGGGAGAGAAACACTGGGGGGAGAGAGAGAGAAACACTGGGGGGAGATAGAGCGAGAAACACTGGGGGGGGGTAGAGAGAGAGAGAAACACTGGGGGGGTGGAGAGAGAGAGACACTGTGGGGGGGGGGGGAGAAAGAGATTGAAACACTGGGTGGGCAGAGAGAGATTGAAACACTGGGGGGGGAGAGAGAGAGTGAAACACTGGGGTGGGGAAGAGAGAGAGAGAAACACTGGGGGGGGGGGAGAGAGAAACACTGGGGGGGGGGAGCGAGAGAAACACTGGGGGGGTGGAGAGAGAGAGAAACACTGGTGGGGGGAAGAGAGAGAGAGAAACACTGGGGAGGGGAGAGAGAGAGAGAAACACTGGGGGGGAGAGAGAGATTGAAACACTGCGGGGGGAGAGAGAGAGTGAAACACTGGGGAGAGAGAGAGAGAGAAACACTGGGGGAGAGAGAGAGAGAAACACTGGGGGAGAGAGAGAGAGAAACACTGGGGAGAGAGAGAGAGAAACACTGGGGGGAGAGAGGGAGAGAAACACTGGGGGGAGAGAGAGAGAAACACTGGGGGGAGAGAGAGAGAGAAACACTGGGGGGGTAGAGAGAGAGAGAAACACTGGTGGGGGGAAGAGAGAGAGAGAAACACTGGGGGGGGGGAGAGAGAGAGAAACACTGTGGGGGGTGAGAGAGATTGAAACACTGGGGGGGGAGAGAGAGAGTGAAACACTGGGGTGGGGAAGAGAGAGAGAGAAACACTGGGGGAGAGAGTGAGAGAAACACTGGGGGGAGAGGGAGAGAAACACTGGGGGGAGAGAGAGAGAGAAACACTGCGGGGAGAGAGAGAGAGAAACACTGGGGGGAGAGAGAGAGAGAAACACTGGGGGGAGGGAGAGAGAAAAACTGGGGGGAGAGAGAGAGAGAAACACTGGGGGGAGAGAGAGAGAAACACTGGGGGGAGAGAGAGAGAGAAACACTGGGGGGAGAGAGGGAGAGAAAGAGAAACACTGGGGGGAGAGAGAGAGAGAAACACTGGGGGGAGAGAGAGAGAGAAACACTGGGGGGAGAGAGAGAGAGAAACACTGGGGGGAGAGAAAGAGAGAAACACTGGGGGGAGAGAGAGAGAGAGAGAGACACTGAGGGGAGAGAGAGAGAGAGACACTGGGGGGAGAGAGAGAGAGAAACACTGTGGGGAGAGAGAGAGAGAAACACTGTGGGGGTGGAGAGGGAGAGAGAAACACTGGGGGGGGGAAGAGAGAGATAGAAACAATGGGGGGGAGAGAGAGAGAAATACTTGGGGGGGGAGAGAGAGAGAAACACTGGGGGGAGAGAGAGAGAAACACTGGTGGAGGGAAGAGAGAGATAGAAACACTGGGGGGGGAGAGAGAAACGCTGGGGGGAGAGAGAGAGAGAAACACTGGGGGGAGAGAGAGAGAAACACTGGGGGGAGAGAGAGAGAACCACTGTGGGGAGAGAGAGAGAGAAACACTGGGGGGAGAGAGAGAGAAACACTGGGGGGAGGGAAGAGAGAGATAGAAACACTGGGAGGGGGGAGAAACACTGGGGGGAGAGATAGAGAAACACTGGGGGGAGAGAGAGAGAAACACTGGGGGGAGAGAGAGAGAGAAACACTGGGGGGAGAGAGAGAGAACCACTGTGGGGAGAGAGAGAGAGAAACACTGGGGGGAGAGAGAGAGAAACACTGGGGCGAGAGAGAGAGAAACAGTGGGGGGAGAGGGAGAGAAACACTGGGGGAGAGAGTGAGAAACACTGGGGGAGAGAGTGAGAAACACGGGGGGGGGAGAGAGAGAGAAACACTGGGGGGAGAGAGAGAGAGACACTGTGGGGGGGGGAGAAAGAGATTGAAACACTGGGTGGGGAGAGAGAGATTGAAACACTGGGGGGGGGAGAGAGAGAGTGAAACACTGGGGTGGGGAAGAGAGAGAGAGAAACACTGGGGGGGGGAGAGAGAGAAACACTGGGGGGGGGGAGCGAGAGAAACACTGGGGGGGTAGAGAGAGAGAGAAACACTGGTGGGGGGAAGAGAGAGAGAGAAACACTGGGGAGGGGAGAGAGAGAAACACTGGGGGGGAGAGAGAGATTGAAACACTGGGGGGGGGAGAGAGAGAGTGAAACACTGGGGAGAGAGAGAGAGAGAGAGAAACACTGGGGGGAGAGAGAGAGAGAAACACTGGGGAGAGAGAGAGAGAGAAACACTGGGGGGAGAGAGGGAGAGAAACACTGGGGGGAGAGAGAGAGAAACACTGGGGGGAGAGAGAGAGAGAAACACTGGGGGGGTAGAGAGAGAGAGAAACACTGGTGGGGGGAAGAGAGAGAGAGAAACACTGGGGGGGGAGAGAGAGAGAAACACTGTGGGGGGTGAGAGAGATTGAAACACTGGGGGGGGAGAGAGAGAGTGAAACACTGGGGTGGGGAAGAGAGAGAGAGAAGCACCGGGGGGGGGGGTGAGAGAAACACTGGGGGGGGGGAGAGAGAGAAACACTGGAGGGGGAGAGAGAGAGAGAAACACTGGGGGGAGAGAGATATAGAGAAATACTGGGGGGAGAGAGACAGAGAGAAACACTGGGGGGAGAGAGAGAGAAACACTGGGGGGAGAGAGAGAGAGAAACACTGGGGGGGTAGAGAGAGAGAGAAGCACTGGTGGGGGGAAGAGAGAGAGAGAAACACTGGGTGGGGGGAGAGAGAGATAAACACTGTGGGGGGTGAGAGAATGAAACACTGGGGGGGGAGAGAGAGATTGAAACACTGGGGTGGGGAAGAGAGAGAGAGAAACACTGGAGGGGGAGAGAGAGTGAGAAACACTGGGGGGAGAGAGACAGAGAGAAACACTGGGGGGAGAGAGACAGAGATACACTGGGGGGAGAGAGAGAGAGAAACACTGGGGGGAGAGAGAGGGAGAGAGAAACATGGGGAGAGAGAGAGAGGAACACTTGGGGGAGAGAGAGAGAGAAACACAGGGGGGAGAGAGAGAGAGAGAGAAACACTGAGGGAGAGAGTGAGAGAAACACTGGGGGGAGAGAGAGAGAGAGAGAAACACTGGGGGGAGAGAGAGAGAGAAACTCTGGGGAGAGATAGAGAGAGAGAAAGACTTGGGGGAGAGAGAGAGAGAAACTCTGGGGGGGAGAGAGAGAGAGAAACACTGGGGTGAGAGAGAGAGAAACACTGGGGGGAGAGAGAGAGAGAAACACTGGGGGGAGAGAGAGAGTGAAACACTGGGGGGAGAGAAATAGAGAAACACTGGGGGGAGAGAGAGAGAGAAACACTGGGGGGAGAGAGAGAGAGAGAGACACTGAGGGGAGAGAGAGTGAAACACTGGGGGGAGAGAGAGAGAAACACTGGGGGGGGGGGGGAGAGGGAGAGAGAAACACTGGGGGGAGAGAGAGAGTGAAACACTGGGGGGAGAGAAAGAGAGAAACACTGGGGGGAGAGAGAGAGAGAAAAACTGGGGGGAGAGAGAGAGAGACACTGAGGGGAGAGAAAGAGAGAAACACTGGGGGGAGAGAGAGAGAGAAACACTGGGGGGGGAGAGGGAGAGAGAAACACTGGGGGGGGGGAAGAGAGAGAGAGAAACACTGCGGGGGGGGAGAGAGAAACACTGGGGGGAGAGAGAGAGAAACACTGGGGGGAGAGAGCGAGAAACACTGGGGTGAGAGAGAGAGAGAAACACTGGGGGGAGAGAGAGAGAGAAACACTGGGGGGAGAGAGAGAGAGAAACACTGGGGGGAGAGAGAGAGAAACACTGGGGGAGAGAGAGAGAAACACTGGGGGGGGGAGAGAGAGAGAAACACTGGGGAGAGAGAGAAACACTGGGGGGGAGAGAGAGAGAAACACTGGGGGGAGAGAGAGAGAGAAACACTGGGGGGGGGAGAGAGAGAGAGAAACACTGGGGGGAGAGAGAGAGAGAAAAACTGGGGGGAGACAGGGAGAGAAACACTGGGGGGAGTGAGAGAGAGAAACA
Organism: Heptranchias perlo; assembly: GCF_035084215.1. Lineage (NCBI taxonomy): Eukaryota > Metazoa > Chordata > Chondrichthyes > Hexanchiformes > Hexanchidae > Heptranchias > Heptranchias perlo. The sequence continues at coordinate 76,828 of NW_027139743.1, read as the reverse complement.
CTGGGGGGAGAGAGAGAGAGAAACACTGGGGGGAGAGAGGGAGAGAAACACTGGGGGGAGAGAGGGAGAGAAACACTGGGGGGAGAGAGAGAGAGAAACACTGGGGGGAGAGAGAGAGAGAAACACTGGGGGGAGAGAGAGAGAGAAACACTGGGGGGAGAGAGAGAGAGAAACACTGGGGGAGAGAGAGAGATACACTGGGGGGCGAGAGAGAGAGAAACACTGGGGGGAGAGAGAGAGTGAAACACTGGGGAGAGAGAGAGAGAGAAACACTGGGGGGAGAGAGAGAGAGAAGGACTGGGGGGAGAGAGAGAGAGAAACATTGGGGGGAGAGAGAGAGAGAAACACAGGGGGGAGAGAGAGAAACACTGGGGGGAGAGAGAGAGACAAACACTGGGGGGAGAGAGAGAGAGAGAGAAACACTGAGGGGAGAGAGAGAGAGAGAGAGAAACACTGGGGAGAGAGAGAGAGAGAGAGAGAGAGAGAGAGAGAGAGAGACACTGGGGTGAGTGAGAGGGGGAGAAAGAGAGAGAAACACTGGGGTAGAGAGACGGGGGGAGAGAGAGAGAAATACTGGGGGCAGAGAGATAGAAACACTGGGGGGAGAGAGAGGGGGAGAAACACTGGGGGGGGGAGAGAGAGATTGAAACACTGTGGGGGGGAGAGAGAGAGTGAAACACTGGGGTGGGGAAGAGAGAGAGAAACACCGGGGGGGGGGGGGGAGAGAGAGAAACACTGGGGGGGGGGGGGTAAGAGAGAGAGAAACACTGGAGGGGGAGAGAGAGAGAGAAACACTGGAGGGGGAGAGAGAAAGTGAAACACTGGGGAGAGAGAGAGAGAGAGAGAAACACTGGGGGGAGAGAGAGATTGAAACACTGGAGGGGGAGAGAGAAAGTGAAACACTGGGGAGAGAGAGAGAGAGAGAAACACTGGGGGGAGAGAGAGAGAGAAATACTGGGGGGAGAGAGAGAGAGAAATACTGGGGGGAGAGAGAGAGGAACACTTGGGGGAGAGAGAGAGAGAAACACAGGGGGCAGAGAGAGAGAGAGAGAGAGAAACACTGGGGGAGAGAGTGAGAGAAACACTGGGGGGAGAGAGAGAGAAAGAGAAACACTGGGGGGAGAGAGAGAGAGAAACCCTGGGGAGAGAGAGAGAGAGAGAGAGAAACACTTGGGGGAGAGAGAGAGAGAAACTCTGGGGGGGAGAGAGAGAGTGAAACACTGGGGTGAGAGAGAGAGAAACACTGGGGGGAGAGAGAGAGAGAAACAATGGGGGGAGAGAGAGAGAGAAACTCTGGGGGGAGAGAGATAGAAACACTGGTGGGAGAGAGAGAGAGAAACACTGGGGGGAGAGAGAGAGAGAAACACTGGGGGGGAGAGAGAGAAAGAAACTCTGGGGGGAGAGAGAGAGAAACACTGGGGGTAGAGAGAGAGAAACACTGGGGGGAGAGAGAGAGAGAAACACTGGGGGGAGTGAGAGAGAGAAACACTGGGGGGAGAGAGAGAGAGAAATACTGGGGGGAGAGAGAGAGAGAGACACTGGGGGGGGAGAGAGAGGGAAATACTGGGGGGAGAGAGAGAGAAACACTGGGGGGAGAGAGAGAGAACCACTGTGGGGAGAGAGAGAGAGAAACACTGGGGGGAGAGAGAGAGAGAAACACTGGGTTGAGAGAGAGAGAGAAACACTGGGGGGGAGAGAGAGAGAGAAACACTGGGGGAGAGAGAGAGAAACACTGGGGGGGTGAGAGAGAGAGAAACACTGGGGGGAGAGAGAGAGAAACACTGGGGGGGAGAGAGAGAAACACTGGGGGGGAGAGAGAGAAACACTGGGGGGGAGAGAGAGAGAGAAACACTGGGGGGAGAGAGAGAGAGAAACACTGGGGGGAGAGAGAGAGAGAAACACTGGGGGGGAGAGAGAGAGAAACACTGGGGGGAGAGAGAGAGAAACAATGGTGGGAGAGAGAGAGAAACACTGGGGGAGAGAGTGAGAAACACTGGGGGGGGAGAGAGAGAGAGAAACACTGGGTAGAGAGAGAGAGTGAAACACTGGGGGGAGAGAGAGAGAAATACTGGGGGGAGAGAGAGAGAGAGAAACACTGGTGGGAGAGAGAGAGAAACACTGGGGGAGAGAGTGAGAAACACTGGGGGGGGGGGAGAGAGAGAGAAACACTGGGGTGAGAGAGAGAGTGAAACACTGGGGGGGAGAGAGAGAGAGAAATACTGGGGGAGAGAGAGAGAGAGACACTGGGGGGAGAGAGAGAGAGAAACACTGGGGGAGAGAGAGAGAAACACTGGGGGGGAGAGAGAGAGAGAAACACTGGGGGGAGAGAGAGAGAACCACTGTGGGGAGAGAGAGAGAGAAACACTGGGGGGAGAGAGAGAGAGAAACACTGGTGGGAGAGAGAGAGAAACACTGGTGGGAGAGAGAGAGAGAACACTGGGGGAGAGAGTGAGAAACACTGGGGGGGGAAGAGAGAGAGAGAAACACTGGGTAGAGAGAGAGAGAGACACTGGGGGGAGAGTGAGAGAGAAACACTGGGGGGAGAGAGAGAGTGAAACACTGGGGGGAGAGAGAGAGAACCACTGTGGGGAGAGAGAGAGAGAAACACTGGGGGGAGAGAGAGAGAAACACTGGGGGGAGAGAGAGAGAAACACTGGGGGGAGAGAGAGAGAAACACTGGGGGAGAGAGTGAGAAACACTGGGGGGGGAGAGAGAGAGAGAGAAACACTGGGGAGAGAGAGAGAGAGAGAGACACTGGGGGGAGAGAGAGAGAGAAACACTGGGGAGAGAGAGAGAGAGAAACACTGGGGGGAGAGAGGGAGAGAAACACTGGGGGAGAGAAGGGAGAGAGAGATAAAGACTGGGGGGAGAGAGAGCGAGAAACACTGGGGGGGGGGGTAGAGAGGGAGAGAAACACTGGTGGGTGGAAGAGAGAGAGAGAAACACTGGGGGGGGGGAGAGAGAGAGAGAAACACTGTTGGGGGAGAAAGAGATTGAAACACTGGGTGGGGAGAGAGAGATTGAAACACTGGGGAGAGAGAGAGAGAAACACTGGGGGGAGAGAGAGAGAGAAACACTGGGAGAGAGAGAGAGAAACACTGGGGGGAGAGAGGGAGAGAAACACTGGGGGGAGAGAGAGAGAAACACTGGGGGGGAGAGTGAGATTGAAACACTGGGGGGTGGGAGAGAGAGAGTGAAACACTGGGGAGAGAGAGAGAGAAACACTGGGGGGAGAGAGAGAGAGAAACACTGGGGAGAGAGAGAGAGAAACACTGGGGGGAGAGAGGGAGAGAAACACTGGGGGGAGAGAGAGAGAAACACTGGGGGGAGAGAGAGAGAGAAACACTGGGGGGCAGATAGAGAGAGAAACACTGGTGGGGGGAAGAGAGAGAGAGAAACACTGGGGGGGGAGAGAGAGAGAAACACTGGTGGGGGAGAGAGAGATTGAAACACTGTGGGGGGGGGAGAGAGAGTGAAACACTGGGGTGGGGAAGAGAGAGAGAAACACCGGGGGGGGGAGAGAGAGAAACACTGGGGGGGGGGGAAGAGAGAGAGAAACACTGGAGGGGGAGAGAGAGAGAGAAACACTGGGGGGAGAGAGACAGATAGAAACACTGGGGGGAGAGAGAGAGAGAAACACTGGGGGGGGGGAGAGAGAGAAACACTGGGGGGGTTGAGAGAGAGAGAAACACACCAGTGGGGGGAAGAGAGAGAGAGAAACACTTGGGAGGGGAGAGAGAGAGAGAAACACTGGGGGGGAGAGAGAGATTGAAACACTGCGGGGGGGGGGGTGGGGGGAGAGAGAGAGAGAGAGAAACACTGGGGGAGAGAGAGAGAGAAATACTGGGGGGAGAGAGAGAGGAACACTTGGGGGAGAGAGAGAGAGAAACACAGGGGGCAGAGAGAGAGAGAGAGAGAGAGAGAAACACTGTGGGGAGAGAGAGAGAGAAACACTGTGGGAGAGAGAGAGATACACTGGGGGGAGAGAGAGAGAGAAACACTGGGGGGAGAGAGAGAGAGAAGGACTGGGGGGGAGAGAGAGAGAGAAACATTGGGGGGAGAGAGAGAGAGAAACACAGGGGGGAGAGAGAGAAACACTGGGGGGAGAGAGAGAGACAAACACTGGGGGGAGAGAGAGAGAGAGAGAAACACTGAGGGGAGAGAGAGAGAGAGAGAGAAACACTGGGGAGAGAGAGAGAGAGAGAGAGAGAGAGAGAGAGAGAGAGAGAGACACTGGGGGTGAGTGAGAGGGGGAGAAAGAGAGAGAAACACTGGGGTAGAGAGACGGGGGGAGAGAGAGAGAAATACTGGGGGCAGAGAGATAGAAACACTGGGGGGAGAGAGAGGGGGAGAAACACTGGGGGGGGGAGAGAGAGATTGAAACACTGTGGGGGGGAGAGAGAGAGTGAAACACTGGGGTGGGGAAGAGAGAGAGAAACACCGGGGGGGGGGGGGGGGAGAGAGAGAAACACTGGGGGGGGGGGGGGTAAGAGAGAGAGAAACACTGGAGGGGGAGAGAGAGAGAGAAACACTGGAGGGGGAGAGAGAAAGTGAAACACTGGGGAGAGAGAGAGAGAGAGAGAAACACTGGGGGGAGAGAGAGATTGAAACACTGGAGGGGGAGAGAGAAAGTGAAACACTGGGGAGAGAGAGAGAGAGAGAAACACTGGGGGGAGAGAGAGAGAGAAATACTGGGGGGAGAGAGAGAGAGAAATACTGGGGGGAGAGAGAGAGGAACACTTGGGGGAGAGAGAGAGAGAAACACAGGGGGCAGAGAGAGAGAGAGAGAGAGAAACACTGGGGGAGAGAGTGAGAGAAACACTGGGGGGAGAGAGAGAGAAAGAGAAACACTGGGGGGAGAGAGAGAGAGAAACCCTGGGGAGAGAGAGAGAGAGAGAGAGAAACACTTGGGGGAGAGAGAGAGAGAAACTCTGGGGGGGAGAGAGAGAGTGAAACACTGGGGTGAGAGAGAGAGAAACACTGGGGGGAGAGAGAGAGAGAAACAATGGGGGAGAGAGAGAGAGAGAGAACTCTGGGGGGAGAGAGATAGAAACACTGGTGGGAGAGAGAGAGAGAAACACTGGGGGGAGAGAGAGAGAGAAACACTGGGGGGGAGAGAGAGAAAGAAACTCTGGGGGGAGAGAGAGAGAAACACTGGGGGTAGAGAGAGAGAAACACTGGGGGAGAGAGAGAGAGAAACACTGGGGGGAGTGAGAGAGAGAAACACTGGGGGGAGAGAGAGAGAGAAATACTGGGGGGAGAGAGAGAGAGAGACACTGGGGGGGGAGAGAGAGGGAAATACTGGGGGGAGAGAGAGAGAAACACTGGGGGGAGAGAGAGAGAACCACTGTGGGGGAGAGAGAGAGAGAAACACTGGGGGGAGAGAGAGAGAGAAACACTGGGTTGAGAGAGAGAGAGAAACACTGGGGGGGAGAGAGAGAGAGAAACACTGGGGGAGAGAGAGAGAAACACTGGGGGGGTGAGAGAGAGAGAAACACTGGGGGGAGAGAGAGAGAAACACTGGGGGGGAGAGAGAGAAACACTGGGGGGAGAGAGAGAAACACTGGGGGGGAGAGAGAGAGAGAAACACTGGGGGGAGAGAGAGAGAGAAACACTGGGGGGAGAGAGAGAGAGAAACACTGGGGGGAGAGAGAGAGAAACACTGGGGGGAGAGAGAGAGAAACAATGGTGGGAGAGAGAGAGAAACACTGGGGGAGAGAGTGAGAAACACTGGGGGGGGAGAGAGAGAGAGAAACACTGGGTAGAGAGAGAGAGTGAAACACTGGGGGGAGAGAGAGAGAAATACTGGGGGGAGAGAGAGAGAGAGAAACACTGGTGGGAGAGAGAGAGAAACACTGGGGGAGAGAGTGAGAAACACTGGGGGGGGGAGAGAGAGAGAGAAACACTGGGGTGAGAGAGAGAGTGAAACACTGGGGGGAGAGAGAGAGAGAAATACTGGGGGGAGAGAGAGAGAGAGACACTGGGGGGAGAGAGAGAGAGAAACACTGGGGGAGAGAGAGAGAAACACTGGGGGGGAGAGAGAGAGAGAAACACTGGGGGGAGAGAGAGAGAACCACTGTGGGGAGAGAGAGAGAGAAACACTGGGGGGAGAGAGAGAGAGAAACACTGGTGGGAGAGAGAGAGAAACACTGGTGGGAGAGAGAGAGAAACACTGGGGGAGAGAGTGAGAAACACTGGGGGGGGAAGAGAGAGAGAGAAACACTGGGTAGAGAGAGAGAGAGACACTGGGGGGAGAGTGAGAGAGAAACACTGGGGGGAGAGAGAGAGTGAAACACTGGGGGGAGAGAGAGAGAACCACTGTGGGGAGAGAGAGAGAGAAACACTGGGGGGAGAGAGAGAGAAACACTGGGGGGAGAGAGAGAGAAACACTGGGGGGAGAGAGAGAGAAACACTGGGGGAGAGAGTGAGAAACACTGGGGGGGGAGAGAGAGAGAGAGAAACACTGGGGAGAGAGAGAGAGAGAGAGACACTGGGGGGAGAGAGAGAGAGAAACACTGGGGAGAGAGAGAGAGAGAAACACTGGGGGGAGAGAGGGAGAGAAACACTGGGGGAAGAGAGAGATAAAGACTGGGGGGAGAGAGAGCGAGAAACACTGGGGGGGGGGGTAGAGAGGGAGAGAAACACTGGTGGGTGGAAGAGAGAGAGAGAAACACTGGGGGGGGGGAGAGAGAGAGAGAAACACTGTTGGGGGAGAAAGAGATTGAAACACTGGGTGGGGAGAGAGAGATTGAAACACTGGGTGGGGAGAGAGAGAAACACTGGGGGGAGAGAGAGAGAGAAACACTGGGGAGAGAGAGAGAGAAACACTGGGGGGAGAGAGGGAGAGAAACACTGGGGGGAGAGAGAGAGAAACACTGGGGGGGAGAGTGAGATTGAAACACTGGGGGGTGGGAGAGAGAGAGTGAAACACTGGGGAGAGAGAGAGAGAAACACTGGGGGGAGAGAGAGAGAGAAACACTGGGGAGAGAGAGAGAGAAACACTGGGGGGAGAGAGGGAGAGAAACACTGGGGGGAGAGAGAGAGAAACACTGGGGGGAGAGAGAGAGAGAAACACTGGGGGGCAGATAGAGAGAGAAACACTGGTGGGGGGAAGAGAGAGAGAGAAACACTGGGGGGGGAGAGAGAGAGAAACACTGGTGGGGGAGAGAGAGATTGAAACACTGTGGGGGGGGGAGAGAGAGTGAAACACTGGGGTGGGGAAGAGAGAGAGAAACACCGGGGGGGGGAGAGAGAGAAACACTGGGGGGGGGGGAAGAGAGAGAGAAACACTGGAGGGGGAGAGAGAGAGAGAAACACTGGGGGGAGAGAGACAGATAGAAACACTGGGGGGAGAGAGAGAGAGAAACACTGGGGGGGGGGGGAGAGAGAGAAACACTGGGGGGGTTGAGAGAGAGAGAAACACACCAGTGGGGGGAAGAGAGAGAGAGAAACACTTGGGAGGGGAGAGAGAGAGAGAAACACTGGGGGGGAGAGAGAGATTGAAACACTGGGGGGGGGGGGGTGGGGGAGAGAGAGAGAGAGAGAAACACTGGGGGGAGAGAGAGAGAGAAATACTGGGGGGAGAGAGAGAGGAACACTTGGGGGAGAGAGAGAGAGAAACACAGGGGGCAGAGAGAGAGAGAGAGAGAGAGAGAAACACTGTGGGGAGAGAGAGAGAGAAACACTGTGGGAGAGAGAGAGATACACTGGGGGGAGAGAGAGAGAGAAATACTGGGGGGAGAGAGAGAGAGAAATACTGGGGGGAGAGAGAGAGAGAAACACTGGGGGGAGAGAGAGAGAAACACTGGGGGGAGAGAGAGAGAGAAACACTGGGGGGAGAGAGAGAGAAACACTGGGGGGAGAGAGGGAGAAACACTGGGGGAGAGAGTGAGAAACACTGGGGGGGGGGGAGAGAGAGAGAAACACTGGGGAGAGAGAGAGAGAGAGACACTGGGGGGAGAGAGAGAGAGAAACACTGGGGAGAGAGAGTGAGAAACACTGGGGGGAGAGAGGGAGAGAAACACTGGGGGAAGAGAGAGAGAAAGACTGGGGGGAGAGAGAGCGAGAAACACTGGGGGGGGGGGTAGAGAGAGAGAGAAACACTGGTGGGTGGAAGAGAGAGAGAGAAACACTGGTGGGGGGGGGGGAGAGAGAGAGAGAAACACTGTGGGGGGAGAAAGAGATTGAAACACTGGGTGGGGAGAGAGAGATTGAAACACTGGGGGGAGAGAGAGAGTGAAACACTGGGGTGGGGATGAGAGAGAGAGAAACACTGGGAGGGGGAGAGAGAGAAACACTGGCGGGGTGAGAGAGAAACACTGGCGGTTAGAGAGAGAGAGAAACACTGGTGGGGGGGGAGAGAGAGAGAGAAACACTGGGGAGGGGAGAGAGAGAGAGAAACTCTGGGGGGGAGAGTGAGATTGAAACACTGGGGGGGAGAGAGAGAGTGAAACACTGGGGAGAGAGAGAGAGAGAAACACTGGGGGGAGAGAGAGAGAGAAACACTGGGGAGAGAGAGAGAGAAACACTGGAGGGAGAGAGGGAGAGAAACACTGGGGGGAGAGAGAGAGAAACACTGGGGGGAGAGAGAGAGAGAAACACTGGGGGGTAGATAGAGAGAGAAACACTGGTGGGGGGAAGAGAGAGAGAGAAACACTGGGGGGGGGAGAGAGAGAGAAACACTGGGGGGGGAGAGAGAGATTGAAACACTGTGGGGGGGAGAGAGAGAGTGAAACACTGGGGTGGGGAAGAGAGAGAGAGAAACACCGGGGGGGGGGAGAGAGAGAAACACTGGGGGGGGGGGGGAGAGAGAGAGAAACACTGGAGGGGGAGAGAGAGAGAGAAACACTGGGGGGAGAGAGACAGAGAGAAACACTGGGGGGAGAGAGAGAAACACTGGGGGGGTTGAGAGAGAGAAACACTGGTGGGGGGAAGAGAGAGAGAGAAACACTGGGGAGGGGAGAGAGATAGAGAAACACTGGGGGTGAGAGAGAGATTGAAACACTGGGGGGGGAGAGAGAGAGTGAAACACTGGGGAGAGAGAGAGAGAGAGAGAAACACTGGGGGGAGAGAGAGAGAGAAATACTGGGGGGAGAGAGAGAGGAACACTTGGGGGAGAGAGAGAGAGAAACACAGGGGGCAGAGAGAGAGAGAGAGAGAGAGAGAAACACTGCGGGAGAGAGTGAGAGAAATACTGGGGGGAGAGAGAGAGAGAGAAACACAGGGGGCAGAGAGAGAGAGAGAGAGAGAGAGAGAAACACTGCGGGAGAGAGTGAGAGAAATACTGGGGGGAGAGAGAGAGAGAGAAACTCTGGGGGGAGAGAGAGAGTGAAACACTGGGGTGAGAGAGAGAGAAACACTGGGGGGGAGAGAGAGAGAGAAACACTGGGGGGAGAGAGAGAGAGAAACTCTGGGGGGAGAGAGAGAGAGAAACACTGGGGGGAGAGAGAGAGAGAAACACTGGGGGGGGGGAGAGTGAGAGAAACACTGGGGGCGAGAGAGAGAGAAAAACTCTGGGGGGAGAGAGAGAGAAACACTGGGGGGAGAGAGAGAGAGAAACACTGGGGGGAGAGAGAGAGAGAAACACTGGGGGGAGAGAGAGAGAGAAACACTGGGGGGGGGGAGAGAGAGAAACACTGGGGGGAGAGAGAGAGAGAAACACTGGGGGGAGAGAGAGAGAGAAACACTGGGGGTAGAGAGAGAGAAACACTGGGGGGAGAGAGAGAGAGAAACACTGGGGGGAGTGAGAGAGAGAAACATTGGGGGGAGAGAGAGAGAAACACTGGGGGGAGTGAGAGAGAGAAACACTGGGGGGAGAGAGAGAGCGAGAGGATCACTGGGGGGGGAGAGAGAGAGAGAAACACTGGGGGGAGAGAGAGATAGAATCACTGGGGGTAGAGAGAGAGAAACACTGGGGGGGGGAGAGAGAGAGAAACACTGTGGGGAGAGAGAGAGAAAAACACTGGGGCGAGTGAGAGATAGAAACACTGGGGGGAGAGAGAGAGAAACACTGGGGGGCGAGAGAGAGAGAAACACTGGGGGGAGAGAGAGAGTGAAACACTGGGGGGAGAGAGAGAGTGAAACACTGGGGGGAGAGAGAGAGAGAAACACTGGGGGGAGAGAGAGAGAGAAACACTGGGGGGAGAGAGAGAGAGAAAAACTGGGGGGAGAGAGTGAGAGAAACACTGGGGGGAGAGAGAGAGAGAAACACTGAGGGGAGAGAGAGAGAGAGAAACACTGGGGCGAGAGAGAGAGTGAGAGAGAGAAACACTGGGGGGAGAGAGAGGGGGAGAAAGAGAGAGAAACACTGGGGGGAGAGAGAGAGAAACACTGGGGGGAGAGAGAGGGGGAGAGAGCGAGAGAAACACTGGGTGGAAAGAGAGGGGGAGAGAGAGAAACACTGGGGGGAGAGAAAGAGGGAGAGAGAGAGAGAAACACTGGGGGAGAGAGCGAGAGAGCGAGAAACACGGGGGAGAGAGAGAGAGAGAGAGAGAGAGAGGAAAACACTGTGGAGAGAGAGAGAGAAACACTGGGGGAGAGAGAGAGAGAAACACTGGGGGGAGAGAGAGAGAGAAACACTGGGGGGAGAGAGAGAGAGAAACACTGGGGGGAGAGAGAGAGAAACACTGGGGGGAGAGAGAGAGATAAACACTGGGGGGAGAGAGAGAGAAACACTGGGTGGAGAGAGAGAGATACACTGGGGGGAGAGAGGGAGCGAAACACTGGGGGGAGAGAGAGAGAGAAACACTGGGGGGAGAGAGAGAGAAACACTGGGGGGAGAGAGAGAGATAAACACTGGGGGGAGAGAGAGAGAAACACTGGGTGGAGAGAGAGAGATACACTGGGGGGAGAGAGGGAGCGAAACACTGGGGAGAGAGAGAGAAACACTGTGGGGAGAGAGAGAGAGAAACACTGTGGGAGAGAGAGAGAGATACACTGGGGGGAGAGAGAGAGAGAAATACTGGGGGGAGAGAGAGAGAGAAATACTGGGGGGAGAGAGAGAGAGAAACACTGGGGGGAGAGAGAGAGAAACACTGGGGGGAGAGAGAGAGAGAAACACTGGGGGGAGAGAGGGAGAGAAAGAGAATCACTGGGGGGGGAGAGAGAAACACTGGGGGGAGAGAGAGAAACACTGGGGGGAGAGAGAGAAACACTGGGGGGAGAGAGAGAGAAACACAGGGCGGAGAGAGAGAGAGAAACACTGGGGGGAGAGAGAGCGAGAAACACTGGGGGAGAGAGAGAGAAACACGGGGTGGGGGAGAGGGAGAGAGAAACACTGGGGGTGGGAAGAGAGAGAGAGAAACACTGGGGGGGGGAGAGAGAGAGAGAAATACTGGGGGGGAGAGAGAGAGAGAAACACTGGCGGAAGAGATAGAGAGAAACACTGGGGGGAGAGAGAGAGAAACACGAGGGGGAGAGAGAGAGAAACACTGGGGGGAGAGAGAGAGAGAAACACTGGGGGGAGTGAGAGAAATACTGGGGGGAGAGAGAGGGAGAAACACTGGGGGGAGAGAGAGAGAGAAACAATGGGGGGAGAGTGAGAGAGAAACACTGGGGGGAGAGAGAGAGCGAAACACTGGGGGGAGAGAGATAGAAACACTGTGGGGAGAGAGAGAGAGAAACACTGGGGGGAGAGAGAGAGAGAAACACTGAGGGGAGAGAGAGAGAAACACTGGGGGGAGAGAGAGAGAAACACTGGGGGAGAGAGAGAGAAACACTGGGGGGGGGTGAGAGAGAGAGAAACACTTGGGGGAGAGAGAGAGAAAAACACTGGGGTGGGGAGAGAGAAACACTGGGGGGAGAGAGAGAGAGAAACACTGGGGGGAGAGAAAGAGAGAAACACTGGGGGGAGAGAGGGAGAGAAACACTGGGGGGAGAAAGAGAGAGAAACACTGCGGGGAGAGAGAGAGAGAAACACTGGGGGGAGAGAGAGAGAGAAACACTGCGGGGAGAGAGAGAGAAACACTGGGGGGAGAGAGAGAGAGAAACACTGGGGGGAGAAAGAGAGAAACACTGTGGGGAGAGAGAGAGAGAAACACTGGGGGGAGAGAGAGAAACACTGGGGGGAGAGAGAGAGAGAGAAACACTGGGGGGAGAGAGGGAGAGAAACACTGGGGAGAGAGAGAGAGAAACACTGGGGGGAGAGAGAGAGAGAAACACTGTGGGAGAGAGAGAGAGAGACACTGGGGGGAGAGAGAGAGAGAAATACTGGGGGGAGAGAGAGAGAGAAACACTGGGGGGAGAGAGAGAGAAACACTGGGGGGAGAGAGAGAGAGAAACAGTGGGGGGAGAGAGGGAGAGAAAGAGAAACACTGGGGAGAGAGAGAGAGAGAAACACTGGGGGGAGAGTGAGAGAGAAACACTGGGGGGAGAGAGAGAGCGAAACACTGGGGGGAGAGAGAGAGAAACACTGTGGGGAGAGAGAGAGAGAAACACTGGGGGGAGAGAGAGAGAGAAACACTGAGGGGAGAGAGAGAAACACTGGGGGGAGAGAGAGAGAAACACACGGGGAGAGAGAGAGAAACACTGGGGGGGGAGAGAGAGAGAAACACTTGGGGGAGAGAGAGAGAAAAACACTGGGGGGGAGAGAGAAACACTGGGGGGAGAGAGAGAGAAACACTGGGGGGCGAGAGAGAGAGAAACACTGGGGGGAGAGAGAGAGTGAAACACTGGGGGGAGAGAGAGAGTGAAACACTGGGGGGAGAGAGAGAGAGAAACACTGGGGGGAGAGAGAGAGAGAAACACTGGGGGGAGAGAGAGAGAGAAAAACTGGGGGGAGAGAGTGAGAGAAACACTGGGGGGAGAGAGAGAGAGAAACACTGAGGGGAGAGAGAGAGAGAGAAACACTGGGGCGAGAGAGAGAGTGAGAGAGAGAGAAACACTGGGGGGAGAGAGAGAGAAACACTGGGGGGAGAGAGAGGGGGAGAGAGCGAGAGAAACACTGGGGGGAAAGAGAGGGGGAGAGAGAGAAACACTAGGGGGAGAGAAAGGGGGAGAGAGAGAGAGAAACACTGGGGGAGAGAGAGAGAGAGCGAGAAACACGGGGGAGAGAGAGAGAGAGAGAGGAAAACACTGTGGAGAGAGAGAGAGAAACACTGGGGGGAGAGACAGATAGAAACACTGGGGGAGAGAGAGAGAAACACTGGGGGGAGAGAGAGAGAGAAACACTGGGGAGAGAGAGAGAGAGAGAAACACTTGGGGGAGAGAGAGAGAAACACTGGGGGGAGAGAGAGAGATAAACACTGGAGGGAGAGAGAGAGAGAGAAACACTGGGGGGAGAGAGAGAGATACACTGGGGGGAGAGAGGGAGAGAAACACTGGGGAGAGAGAGAGAGAAACATTGGGGGGAGAGAGAGAGAGAAACACTGTGGGAGAGAGAGAGAGATACACTGGGGGGAGAGAGAGAGAGAAATACTGGGGGGAGAGAGAGAGAGAAACACTGGGGGGAGAGAGAGAGAAACACTGGGGGAGAGAGAGAGAGAAACACTGGGGGGAGAGAGGGAGAGAAAGAGAAACACTGGGGGGGGGAGAGAGAAACACTGGGGGGGGGGAGAGAGAAACACTGGGGGGAGAGAGAGAAACACTGGGGGGAGAGAGAGAGAAACACTGGGGGAGAGAGAGAGATACTGGGGAGAGAGAGAGAGAGAGAGACACTGGGGGGAGAGAGAGTGAAACACAGGGCGGAGAGAGAGAGAGAAACACTGGGGGGAGAGAGAGCGAGAAACACTGGGGGGAGAGAGAGAGAAACACGGGGTGGGGGAGAGGTAGAGAGAAACACTGGGGGTGGGAAGAGAGAGAGAGAAACACTGGGGGGGGGAGAGAGAGATAAATACTGGGGGGGAGAGAGAGAGAGAAACACTGGCGGGAGAGATAGAGAGAAACACTGGGGGGAGAGAGAGAGAAACACTAGGGGGAGAGAGAGAGAAACACTGGGGGGAGAGAGAGAGAGATACACTGGGGTGAGTGAGAGAAACACTGGGGGGAGAGAGAGGGAGAAACACTGGGGGGAGAGAGAGAGAGAAACACTGGGGGGAGAGTGAGAGAGAAACACTGGGGGGAGAGAGAGAGCGAAACACTGGGGGGAGAGAGATAGAAACACTGTGGGTAGAGAGAGAGAGAAACACGGGGGGAGAGAGAGAGAGAAACACTGAGGGGAGAGAGAGAGAAACACTGGGGGGGGGGGGAGAGAGAAACACTTGGGGGAGAGAGAGAGAGAAATACTGGGGGGAGAGAGAGCGAGAAACACTGGGGGGAGAGAGAGAGAAACACTGGGGGGAGAGAGAGAGAGAAACACTGGGGGGAGAGAGGGAGAGAAAGAGAAACACTGGGGGGAGAGAGAGAGAGAAACACTGGGGGGAGAGTGAGAGAGAAACACTGGGGGGAGAGAGAGAGCGAAACACTGGGGGGAGAGAGAGAAACACTGTGGGGAGAGAGAGAGAGAAACACTGGGGGGAGAGAGAGAGAGAAACACTGGGGGGAGAGAGAGAGAGAAACACTGGGGGGAGAGTGAGAGAGAAACACTGGGGGGAGAGAGAGAGCGAAACACTGGGGGGAGAGAGATAGAAACACTGGGGGAGAGAGAGAGAAACACTGGGGGGGGAGAGAGAAAAATTGGGGGAGAGAGAGAGAAAAACACTGGGGGGGAGAGAGAAACACTGGGGGGAGAGAGAGAGAGAAACACTGGGGGGAGAGAAAGAGAGAAACACTGGGGGGAGAGAGGGAGAGAAACACTGGGGGGAGAGAGAGAGAGAAACACTGCGGGGAGAGAGAGAGAGAAACACTGGGGGGAGAGAGAGAGAGAAACACTGGGGGGAGAGAGAGAGAAACACTGGGGGGAGAGAGAGAGAGAAACACTGGGGGGAGAGAGAGAAACACTGGGGGGAGAAAGAGAGAAACACTGTGGGGAGAGAGAGAGAGAAACAGTGGGGGGAGAGAGAGAAACACTGGGGAGAGAGAGAGAGAGAGAAACACTGGGGGGAGAGAGGGAGAGAAACACTGGGGAGAGAGAGAGAGAAACACTGGGGGGAGAGAGAGAGAGAGACACTGTGGGAGAGAGAGAGAGATACACTGGGGGGAGAGAGAGAGAGAAATACTGGGGGGAGAGAGAGAGAAACACTGGGGGGAGAGAGAGAGAAAAACTGGGGGGAGAGAGAGAGAGAAACACTGGGGGGAGAGAGGGAGAGAAAGAGAAACACTGGGGGGAGAGAGAGAGAGAAACACTGGGGGGAGAGTGAGAGAGAAACACTGGGGGGAGAGAGAGAGCGAAACACTGGGGGGAGAGAGAGAGAAACACTGTGGGGAGAGAGAGAGAGAAACACTGGGGGGAGAGAGAGAGAGAAACACTGAGGGGAGAGAGAGAGATAAACACTGGGGGGAGAGAGAGAGAAACACTGGGGGGAGAGAGAGAGATAAACTGGGGGGAGAGAGGGAGAGAAACACTGGGGAGAGAGAGAGAGAAACACTGGGGGGAGAGAGAGAGAGAAACACTGTGGGAGAGAGAGAGAGATACACTGGGGGGAGAGAGAGAGAGAAATACTGGGGGGAGAGAGAGAGAGAAACACTGGGGGGAGAGAGAGAGAAACACTGGGGGGAGAGAGAGAGAGAAACACTGGGGGGAGAGAGGGAGAGAAAGAGAAATACTGGGGGGGGAGAGAGAAACACTGGGGGGAGAGAGAGAGAAACACTGGGGGAGAGAGAGAGACACTGGGGAGAGAGAGAGAGAGAGAGACACTGGGGGGAGAGAGAGTGAAACACAGGGCGGAGAGAGAGAGAGAAACACTGGGGGGAGAGAGATCGAGAAACACTGGGGGGAGAGAGAGAGAAACACGGGGTGGGGGAGAGGGAGAGAGAAACACTGGGGGTGGGAAGAGAGAGAGTTGAACACTGGGGGGGGGAGAGAGAGAGAGAAATACTGGGGGGGAGAGAGAGAGAGAAACACTGGCGGGAGAGATAGAGAGAAACACTGGGGGGAGAGAGAGAGAAACACTAGGGGGAGAGAGAGAGAAACACTGTGGGGAGAGAGAGAGAGATACACTGGGGGGAGTGAGAGAAACACTGGGGGGAGAGAGAGGGAGTAACACTGGGGGGAGAGAGAGAGAGAAACACTGGGGGGAGAGTGAGAGAGAAACACTGGGGGGAGAGAGAGAGCGAAACACTGGGGGGAGAGAGATAGAAACACTGTGGGTAGAGAGAGAGTGATACACGGGGGGGAGAGAGAGAGAGAAACACTGAGGGGAGAGAGAGAGAAACACTGGGGGGGGGAGAGAGAGAAACACTTGGGGGAGAGAGAGAGAAAAACACTGCGGGGAGAGAGAGAGAAACACTGGGGGGAGAGAGAGAGAAACACTGGGGGGAGAAAGAGAGAAACACTGTGGGGAGAGAGAGAGAGAAACAGTGGGGGGAGAGAGAGAAACACTGGGGGGAGAGAGAGAGAGAAACACTGGGGGGAGAGTGGCAGAGAAACACTGGGGAGAGAGACAGAGAAACACTGGGGGGAGAGAAAGAGAGAAACACTGGGGGGAGAGAGGGAGAGAAACACTGGGGGGAGAGAGAGAGAGAAACACTGGGGGGAGAGAGAGAGAGAAACACTGGGGGGAGAGAGGGAGAGAAAGAGAAACACTGGGGGGAGAGAGAGAGAGAAACACTGGGGGGAGAGTGAGAGAGAAACACTGGGGGGAGAGAGAGAGCGAAACACTGGGGGGAGAGAGAGAGAAACACTGTGGGGAGAGAGAGAGAGAGACACTGGGGGGAGAGAGAGAGAGAAACACTGGGGGGGAGTGAGAGAGAAACACTGGGGGGAGAGAGAGAGCGAAACACTGGGGGGAGAGAGATAGAAACACTGTGGGGAGAGAGAGAGAGAAACACTGGGGGGAGAGAGAGAGAGAAACACTGAGGGGAGAGAGAGAGAAACACTGGGGGGAGAGAGAGAGAAACACTGGGGGAGAGAGAGAGAAACACTGGGGGGGGGAAGAGAGAAAAACTTGGGGGAGAGAGAGAGAAAAACACTGGGGGGGGAGAGAGAAACACTGGGGGGAGAGAGAGAGAGAAACACTGGGGGGAGAGAAAGAGTGAAACACTGGGGGGAGAGAGGGAGAGAAACACTGGGGGGAGAGAGAGAGAGAAACACTGCGGGGAGAGAGAGAGAGAAACACTGGGGGGAGAGAGAGAGAGAAACACTGGGGGGAGAGAGAGAGAAACACTGGGGGGAGAGAGAGAGAGAAACACTGGGGGGAGAGAGAGAGAAACACTGGGGGGAGAGAGAGAGAGAAACACTGCGGGGAGAGAGAGAGAAACACTGGGGGGAAAGAGAGAGAGAAACACTGGGGGGAGAAAGAGAGAAACACTGTGGGGAGAGAGAGAGAGAAACAGTGGGGGGAGAGAGAGAAACACTGGGGCGAGAGAGAGAGAGAGAAACACTGGGGGGAGAGAGGGAGAGAAACACTGGGGAGAGAGAGAGAGAAACACTGGGGGGAGAGAGAGAGAGAGAGACTGTGGGAGAGAGAGAGAGATACACTGGGGGGAGAGAGAGAGAGAAATACTGGGGGGAGAGAGAGAGAGAAACACTGGGGGGAGAGAGAGAGAAACACTGGGGGGAGAGAGAGAGAGAAACACTGGGGGGAGAGAGGGAGAGAAAGAGAAACACTGGGGGGAGAGAGAGAGAGAAACACTGGGGGGAGAGTGAGAGAGAAACACTGGGGGGATTGAGAGAGCGAAACACTGGGGGGAGAGAGAGAGAAACACTGTGGGGAGAGAGAGAAAGAAACACTGGGGGGAGAGAGAGAGAGAAACACTGAGGGGAGAGAGAGAGATAAACACTGGGGGGAGAGAGAGAGAAACACTGGGGGGAGAGAGGGTGAGAAAGAGAAACACTGGGGGGGGGAGAGAGAAACACTGGGGGGAGAGAGAGAAACACTGGGGGGAGAGAGAGAGAAACACTGGGGGAGAGAGAGTGACACTGGGGAGAGAGAGAGAGAGAGAGAGACACTGGGGGGAGAGAGAGTGAAACACATGGCGGAGAGAGAGAGAGAAACACTGGGGGGAGAGAGAGCGAGAAACACTGGGGGGTGAGAGAGAGAAACACGGGGTGGGGGAGAGCGAGAGAGAAACACTGGGGGTGGGAAGAGAGAGAGAGAAACACTGGGGGGGGAGAGAGAGAGATAAATACTGGGGGGGAGAGAGAGAGAGAAACACTGGCGGGAGAGATAGAGAGAAACACTGGGGGGAGAGAGAGAAACACTCGGGGGAGAGAGAGAGAAACACTGGGGGGGAGAGAGAGAGAGATACAATGGGGGGAGTGAGAGAAACACTGGGGGGAGAGAGAGGGAGAAACACTGGGGGGAGAGAGAGAGAGAAACACTGGGGGGAGAGTGAGAGAGAAACACTGGGGGGAGAGAGAGAGCGAAACACTGGGGGGAGAGAGATAGAAACACTGTGGGTCGAGAGAGAGAGAAACACGGGGGGGAGAGAGAGAGAGAAACACTGAGGGGAGAGAGAGAGAAACACTGGGGGGGGGGGGAGAGAGAGAAACACTTGGGGGAGAGAGAGAGAAAAACACTGGGGGGGGAGAGAGAAATACTGGGGGGAGAGAGAGAGAGAAACACTGGGGGGAGAGAAAGAGAGAAACACTGGGGGGAGAGAGGGAGAGAAACACTGGGGGGAGAGAGAGAGAGAAACACTGCGGGGAGAGAGAGAGAGAAACACTGGGGGAGAGAGAGAGAGAAACACTGGGGGGAGAGAGAGAGAAACACTGGGGGGAGAGAGAGAGAGAAACACTGGGGGGAGAGAGAGAGAAACACTGGGGGGAGAGAGAGAGAGAAACACTGGGGGGAGAGAGAGAGAGAGACACTGTGGGAGAGAGAGAGAGAAACACTGGGGGGAGAAAGAGAGAAACACTGTGGGGAGAGAGAGAGAGAAACAGTGGGGGGAGAGAGAGAGAAACACTGGGGGGAGAGAGAGAGAGAAACACTGGGGGGAGAGAGGGAGAGAAAGAGAAACACTGGGGGGAGAGAGAGAGAGAAACACTGGGGGGAGAGTGAGAGAGAAACACTGGGGGGAGAGACAGAGAAACACTGGGGGGAGAGAGAGAGAGAGACACTGTGGGAGAGAGAGAGAGATACACTGGGGGGAGAGAGAGAGAGAAATACTGGGGGGAGAGAGAGAGAGAAACACTGGGGGGAGAGAGAGAGAAACACTGGGGGGAGAGAGAGAGAGAGAAACTGGGGGGAGAGAGGGAGAGAAAGAGAAACACTGGGGGGAGAGAGAGAGAGAAACACTGGGGGGAGAGTGAGCGAGAAACACTGGGGGGAGAGAGAGAGCGAAACACTGGGGGGAGAGAGAGAAACACTGTGGGGAGAGAGAGAGAGAAACACTGGGGGGAGAGAGAGAGAGAAACACTGGGGGGAGAGTGAGAGAGAAACACTGGGGGGAGAGAGAGAGCGAAACACTGGGGGGAGAGAGATAGAAACACTGTGGGGAGGGAGAGAGAGAAACACTGGGGAGAGAGAGAGAGAAACACTGAGGGGAGAGAGAGAGAAACACTGGGGGGAGAGAGAGAGAAACACTGGGGGAGAGAGAGAGAAACACTGGGGGGGGAGAGAGAGAAAAACTTGGGGGAGAGAGAGAGAAAAACACTGGGGGGGGAGAGAGAAACACTGGGGGGAGAGAGAGAGAGAAACACTGGGGGGAGAGAAAGAGAGAAACACTGGGGGGAGAGAGGGAGAGAAACACTGGGGGGAGAGAGAGAGAGAAACACTGCGGGGAGAGAGACAGAGAAACACTGGGGGGAGAGAGAGAGAGAAACACTGGGGGGAGAGATAGAGAAACACTGGTGGGAGAGAGAGAGAGAAACACTGGGGGGAGAGAGAGAGAAACACTGGGGGGAGAGAGAGAGAGAAACACTGCGGGGAGAGAGAGAGAAACACTGGGGGGAGAGAGAGAGAGAAACACTGGGGGGAGAAAGAGAGAAACACTGTGGGGAGAGAGAGAGAGAAACAGTGGGGGGAGAGAGAGAAACACTGGGGGGGGGGAGAGAGAGAGAGAAACACTGGGGGGAGAGAGGGAGAGAAACACTGGGGAGAGAGAGAGAGAAACACTGGGGGGAGAGAGAGAGAGACACTGTGGGAGAGAGAGAGAGAAACACTGGGGGGAGAGAGAGAGAAACACTGGGGGGAGAGAGGGAGAGAAAGAGAAACACTGGGGGGAGAGAGAGAGAGAAACACTGGGGGGAGAGAGAGAGAAACACTGTGGGGAGAGAGAGAGAGAAACACTGGGGGGAGAGAGAGAGAAACACTGGGGGGGGGAGAGAGAGAGAAACACTTGGGGGAGAGGGAGAGAAAAACAGTGGGGGGGGAGAGAGAAACACTGGGGGGAGAGAGAGAGAGAAACACTGGGGGGACAGAAAGAGAGAAATGCTGGGGCGAGAGAGAGACAGAAACACTGGGGGGAGAGAGAGAGAAACACTGGGGGGAGAGAGGGAGAGAAAGAGAAACACTGGGGGGAGAGAGAGAGAAACACTGGGAGAGAGAGAGAGATACACTGGGGGGAGAGAGAGAGAGAAATACTGGGGCGAGAGAGAGACAGAAACACTGGGGGGAGAGAGAGAGAAACACTGGGGGGAGAGAGAGAGAGAAACACTGGGGGGAGAGAGGGAGCGAAAGAGAAACACTGGGGGGGGGAGAGAGAAACACTGGGGGGGGAGAGAGAGAGAAACACTGGGGGGAGAGAGAGAGTGAAACACGGGGGGGGAGAGAAAGAGAGAAACACTGGGGGGAGAGAGAGAGCGAAACACTGGGGGGAGAGAGAGAGAAACACTGTGGGGAGAGAGAGAGAGAAACACTGGGGAGAGAGAGAGAGAGAAACACTGAGGGGAGAGAGAGAGAAACACTGGTAGGAGAGAGAGAGAGACACTGGGGGAGAGAGAGAGAAACACTGGGGGGGGAGAGAGAGAGAAACACTTGGGGGAGAGAGAGAGAAAAACACTGGGGGGAGAGAAAGAGAGAAACACTGGGGGGAGAGAGGGAGAGAAACACTGGGGGGAGAGAGAGAGAGAAACACTGCGGGGAGAGAGAGAGAGAAACACTGGGGGGAGAGAGAGAGAGAAACACTGCGGGGAGAGAGAGAGAGAAACACTGGGGGGGGAGAGAGAGAGAAACACTGGGGGGAGAGAGAGAGAAACACTGGGGGGAGAGAGAGAGAGAGGAACACTGGGGAGAGAGAGAGAGAAACACTGGGGGGAGAGAGAGAGAGAAACACTGCGGGGAGAGAGAGAGAAACACTGGGGGGAGAGAGAGAGAGAAACACTGGGGGGAGAAAGAGAGAAACACTGTGGGGAGAGAGAGAGAGAAACACTGGGGGGAGAGAGAGAAACACTGGGGGGAGAGAGAGAGAGAGAAACACTGGGGGGAGAGAGGGAGAGAAACACTGGGGAGAGAGAGAGAGAAACACTGGGGGGAGAGAGAGAGAGAGAAAAACATTGTGGGAGAGAGAGAGAGATACACTGGGGGGAGAGAGAGAGAGAAACAGTGGGGGGAGAGAGAGAGAAACACTGTGGGGAGAGAGAGAGAAACACTGGGGGGAGAGAGAGAAACACTGGGGGGAGAGAGAGAGAGAGAAACACTGGGGGGAGAGAGGGAGAGAAACACTGGGGAGAGAGAGAGAGAAACACTGGGGGGAGAGAGAGAGAGAAACACTGTGGGAGAGAGAGAGAGAAACACTGTGGGAGAGAGAGAGAGAAACACTGTGGGAGAGAGAGAGATAGATACACTGGGGGGAGAGAGAGAGAGAAATACTGGGGGGAGAGAGAGAGAGAAACACTGGGGGGAGAGAGAGAGAAACACTGGGGGGAGAGAGAGAGAGAAACACTGGGGGGAGAGAGGGAGAGAAAGAGAAACACTGGGGGGGGGGGAGAGAAACACTGCGGGGGGAGAGAGAGAGAAACACTGGGGGGAGAGAGAGAGTGAAACACGGGGGGGAGAGAAAGAGAGAAACACTGGGGGGAGAGAGAGAGAGAAACACTGGGGGGAGAGAGAGAGAGAAACACTGGGGGGAGAGAGAGGGAGAAACACTGGGCGGAGAGAGAGAGAAACACTGGGGGGAGAGAGAGAAACACTGGGGAGAGAGAGAGAGAAACACTGGGGGAGAGAGAGACACTGGAGAGAGAGAGAGAGAGAGAGAGAGACACTGGGGGGAGAGAGAGTGAAACACAGGGGGGAGAGAGAGAGAGAAACACTGGGGGGAGAGAGAGCGAGAAACACTGGGGGGAGAGAGAGAGAAACACGGGGGGGAGAGGGAGAGAGAAACACTGAGGGTGGGAAGAGAGAGAGAGAAACACTGGGGGGGGGGGAGAGAGAGAGAAATACTGGGGGGGAGAGTGAGAAACACTGGCGGGAGAGAGAGAGAGAAACACTGGGGGGAGAGAGAGAGAAACACTCGGGGGAGAGAGAGAAACACTGTGGGGAGAGAGAGAGAGAAACACTGGGGAGAGAGAGAGAGAAACACTGGGGGAGAGAGAGAGAAACACTGGGGGAGAGAGAGAGAAACACTGGGGGAGAGAGAGAGAAACACTGGGGGGGGAGAGAGAGACAAACACTGGGGGGGGGAGAGAGACAAACACTGGGGGGAGAGAGAGGGAAACACTGCGGGGAGAGAGAGAGAGAAACACTGGGGGGAGAGAGAGAGAGAGACACTGGGGGGAGAGAGAGAGAAACACTGGGGGGAGAGAGAGAGAGAAACACTGGGGGGAGAGACAGAGAAACACTGCGGGGAGAGAGAGAGAAACACTGGGGGGAGAGAGAGAGAGAAACACTGGGGGGAGAAAGAGAGAGAAATACTGGGGCGAGAGAGACAGAAACACTGGGGGGAGAGAGAGAGAAACACTGGGGGGAGAGAGAGAGAGAAACACTGGGGGGAGAGAGGGAGCGAAAGAGAAACACTGGGGGGGGAGAGAGAAACACTGGGGGGGGAGAGAGAGAGAAACACTGGGGGGAGAGAGAGAGTGAAACACGGGGGGGAGAGAAAGAGAGAAACACTGGGGGGAGAGAGAGAGCGAAACACTGGGGGGAGAGAGAGAGAAACACTGTGGGGAGAGAGAGAGAGAAACACTGAGGGGAGAGAGAGAGAGAAACACTGAGGGGAGAGAGAGAGAAACACTGGGGGGAGAAAGAGAGAAACACTGGGGGAGAGAGAGAGAAACACTGGGGGGGGGGAGAGAGAGAGAAACACTTGGGGGAGAGAGAGAGAAAAACACTGGGGGGAGAGAAAGAGAGAAACACTGGGGGGAGAGAGGGAGAGAAACACTGGGGGGAGAGAGAGAGAGAAACACTGCGGGGAGAGAGAGAGAGAAACACTGGGTGGAGAGAGAGAGAGAAACACTGCGGGGAGAGAGAGAGAGAAACACTGGGAGGGAGAGAGAGAGAAACACTGGGGGGAGAGAGAGAGAAACACTGGGGGGAGAGAGAGAGAGAAACACTGGGGGGAGAGAGAGAGAAACACTGGGGGGGGAGAGAGAGAGAAACACTGCGGGGAGAGAGAGAGAAACACTGGGGGGAGAGAGAGAGAGAAACACTGGGGGGAGAAAGAGAGAAACACTGTGGGGAGAGAGAGAGAGAAACACTGGGGGGAGAGAGAGAAACACTGGGGGGAGAGAGAGAGAGAGAAACACTGGGGGGAGAGAGGGAGAGAAACACTGGGGAGAGAGAGAGAGAAACACTGGGGAGAGAGAGAGAGAGAGAAAAACACTGTGGGAGAGAGAGAGAGATACACTGGGGGGAGAGAGAGAGAGAAACACTGGGGGGAGAGAGAGAGAAACACTGTGGGGAGAGAGAGAGAGAAACACTGGGGGGAGAGAGAGAAACACTGGGGGGAGAGAGAGAGAGAAACACTGTGGGAGAGAGAGAGAGATACACTGGGGG
Organism: Heptranchias perlo; assembly: GCF_035084215.1. Taxonomy (NCBI): domain Eukaryota; kingdom Metazoa; phylum Chordata; class Chondrichthyes; order Hexanchiformes; family Hexanchidae; genus Heptranchias; species Heptranchias perlo. The sequence continues at coordinate 52,922 of NW_027139743.1, read as the reverse complement.
GAGAGAGAGAGAGAAATACTGGGGAGAGAGAGAGAGAAACACTGGGGGGAGAGAGAGAGAAACACTGGGGGGAGAGAGAGAGAGAAACACTGGGGGGAGAGAGGGAGAGAAAGAGAAACACTGGGGGGGGGAGAGAGAAACACTGCGGGGGGAGAGAGAGAGAAACACTGGGGGGAGAGAGAGAGTGAAACACGGGGGGGGAGAGAAAGAGAGAAACACTGGGGGGAGAGAGAGAGAGAAACACTGGGGGGGAGAGAGAGAGAGAAACACTGGGGGGAGAGAGAGGGAGAAACACTGGGCGGAGAGAGAGAGAAACACTGGAGGGAGAGAGAGAAACACTGGGGGGAGAGAGAGAGAAACACTGGGGGAGAGAGAGAGAGACACTGGGGAGAGAGAGAGAGAGAGAGAGACACTGGGGGGAGAGAGAGTGAAACACAGGGGGGAGAGAGAGCGAGAAACACTGGGGGGAGAGAGAGCGAGAAACACTGGGGGGAGAGAGAGAGAAACACGGGGGGGGGGGAGAGGGAGAGAGAAACACTGGGGGTGGGAAGAGAGAGAGAGAAACACTGGGGGGGGAGAGAGAGAGAAATACTGGGGGGGAGAGAGAGAGAAACACTGGCGGGAGAGAGAGAGAGAAACACTGGGGGGAGAGAGAGAGAAACACTAGGGGGAGAGAGAGAAACACTGGGGGGAGAGAGAGAGAGAGACAAACACTGGGGGGAGAGTGAGAGAGAAACACTGGGGGGAGAGAGAGAGCGAAACACTGGGGGGAGAGAGAGAGAAATACTGTGGGGAGAGAGAGAGAGAAACACTGGGGGGAGAGAGAGAGAAACACTGGGGGAGAGAGAGAGAAACACTGGGGGAGAGAGATGGAAACACTGGTGGGGGAGAGAGACAGAAACACTTGGGGGAGAGAGAGAGAGAGAAACAATGGGGAGAGAGACAGAGACAAACACTGGGGGGAGAGAGAGAGAAACACTGGTAGGAGAGAGAGAGAGACACTGGGGGAGAGAGAGAGAAACACTGGGGGGGGAGAGAGAGAGACACTGGGGGAGAGAGAGAGAAACACTGGGGGGGGAGAGAGAGAGAAACACTTGGGGGAGAGAGAGAGAAAAACACTGGGGGGAGAGAAAGAGAGAAACACTGGGGGGAGAGAGGGAGAGAAACACTGGGGGGAGAGAGAGAGAAACACTGCGGGGAGAGAGAGAGAGAAACACTGGGGGGAGAGAGAGAGAGAAACACTGCGGGGAGAGAGAGAGAGAAACACTGGGGGGGGGAGAGAGAGAGAAACACTGGGGGGAGAGAGAGAGAAACACTGGGGGGAGAGAGAGAGAGAGGAACACTGGGGAGAGAGAGAGAGAAACACTGGGGGGAGAGAGAGAGAGAAACACTGCGGGGAGAGAGAGAGAAACACTGGGGGGAGAGAGAGAGAGAAACACTGGGGGGAGAAAGAGAGAAACACTGTGGGGAGAGAGAGAGAGAAACACTGGGGGGAGAGAGAGAAACACTGGGGGGAGAGAGAGAGAGAGAAACACTGGGGGGAGAGAGGGAGAGAAACACTGGGGAGAGAGAGAGAGAAACACTGGGGGGAGAGAGAGAGAGAGAAAAACATTGTGGGAGAGAGAGAGAGATACACTGGGGGGAGAGAGAGAGAGAAACAGTGGGGGGAGAGAGAGAGAAACACTGTGGGGAGAGAGAGAGAAACACTGGGGGGAGAGAGAGAAACACTGGGGGGAGAGAGAGAGAGAGAAACACTGGGGGGAGAGAGGGAGAGAAACACTGGGGAGAGAGAGAGAGAAACACTGGGGGGAGAGAGAGAGAGAAACACTGTGGGAGAGAGAGAGAGAAACACTGTGGGAGAGAGAGAGAGAAACACTGTGGGAGAGAGAGAGAGAGATACACTGGGGGGAGAGAGAGAGAGAAATACTGGGGGGAGAGAGAGAGAGAAACACTGGGGGGAGAGAGAGAGAAACACTGGGGGGAGAGAGAGAGAGAAACACTGGGGGGAGAGAGGGAGAGAAAGAGAAACACTGGGGGGGGGGAGAGAAACACTGCGGGGGGAGAGAGAGAGAAACACTGGGGGGAGAGAGAGAGTGAAACACGGGGGGGAGAGAAAGAGAGAAACACTGGGGGGAGAGAGAGAGAGAAACACTGGGGGGAGAGAGAGAGAGAAACACTGGGGGGAGAGAGAGGGAGAAACACTGGGCGGAGAGAGAGAGAAACACTGGGGGGAGAGAGAGAAACACTGGGGAGAGAGAGAGAGAAACACTGGGGGAGAGAGAGACACTGGAGAGAGAGAGAGAGAGAGAGAGAGACACTGGGGGGAGAGAGAGTGAAACACAGGGGGGAGAGAGAGAGAGAAACACTGGGGGGAGAGAGAGCGAGAAACACTGGGGGGAGAGAGAGAGAAACACGGGGGGGAGAGGGAGAGAGAAACACTGAGGGTGGGAAGAGAGAGAGAGAAACACTGGGGGGGGGGGGAGAGAGAGAGAAATACTGGGGGGGAGAGTGAGAAACACTGGCGGGAGAGAGAGAGAGAAACACTGGGGGGAGAGAGAGAGAAACACTCGGGGGAGAGAGAGAAACACTGTGGGGAGAGAGAGAGAGAAACACTGGGGAGAGAGAGAGAGAAACACTGGGGGAGAGAGAGAGAAACACTGGGGGAGAGAGAGAGAAACACTGGGGGAGAGAGAGAGAAACACTGGGGGGGGAGAGAGAGACAAACACTGGGGGGGGGAGAGAGACAAACACTGGGGGGAGAGAGAGGGAAACACTGCGGGGAGAGAGAGAGAGAAACACTGGGGGGAGAGAGAGAGAGAGACACTGGGGGGAGAGAGAGAGAAACATGAGGAGAGAGCGAGAAACACTGAGGGGAGAGAGGGAGAAAACACTGGGGGAGATAGAGAAACACTGGGTGGCGGAGAGAGAGAGAAACACTGGGGGGAGGGAGAGAAACACTGGGGAGAGAGAGAAAAACTGGGGAGAGAGAGAGAAACACTGGCGAGAGAGACAAACACTGGGGAGAGAGAGAGAGAAATACTGGGGGGAGGAGAGAGAGAAACACTGGGGGGGGGGGCAGACAGGGAGATACACTGGGGGAGAGAGAGAGAGAAACACTGGTTGGGGAGAGAGAGAAACACTGGGCGGAGAGAGAGAGAGAAACACTGGGGGGAGGAGAGAGGGAAACACTGGGTGGAGAGAGAGAGAGAAACACTGGGGGGAGAGAGAGAGAGAAACACTGAGGGGAGAGAGAGAGAGAAACACTGAGGGGAGAGAGAGAGAAACACTGGGGGGAGAAAGAGAGAAACACTGGGGGAGAGAGAGAGAAACACTGGGGGGGGGAGAGAGAGAGAAACACTTGGGGGAGAGAGAGAGAAAAACACTGGGGGGAGAGAAAGAGAGAAACACTGGGGGGAGAGAGGGAGAGAAACACTGGGGGGAGAGAGAGAGAGAAACACTGCGGGGAGAGAGAGAGAGAAACACTGGGTGGAGAGAGAGAGAGAAACACTGCGGGGAGAGAGAGAGAGAAACACTGGGAGGGAGAGAGAGAGAAACACTGGGGGGAGAGAGAGAGAAACACTGGGGGGAGAGAGAGAGAGAAACACTGGGGGGAGAGAGAGAGAAACACTGGGGGGAGAGAGAGAGAGAAACACTGCGGGGAGAGAGAGAGAAACACTGGGGGGAGAGAGAGAGAGAAACACTGGGGGGAGAAAGAGAGAAACACTGTGGGGAGAGAGAGAGAGAAACACTGGGGGGAGAGAGAGAAACACTGGGGGGAGAGAGAGAGAGAGAAACACTGGGGGGAGAGAGGGAGAGAAACACTGGGGAGAGAGAGAGAGAAACACTGGGGAGAGAGAGAGAGAGAGAAAAACACTGTGGGAGAGAGAGAGAGATACACTGGGGGGAGAGAGAGAGAGAAACACTGGGGGGAGAGAGAGAGAAACACTGTGGGGAGAGAGAGAGAGAAACACTGGGGGGAGAGAGAGAAACACTGGGGGGAGAGAGAGAGAGAAACACTGTGGGAGAGAGAGAGAGATACACTGGGGGGAGAGAGAGAGAGAAATACTGGGGAGAGAGAGAGAGAAACACTGGGGGGAGAGAGAGAGAAACACTGGGGGGAGAGAGAGAGAGAAACACTGGGGGGAGAGAGGGAGAGAAAGAGAAACACTGGGGGGGGGAAGAGAGAAACACTGCGGGGGGAGAGAGAGAGAAACACTGGGGGGAGAGAGAGAGTGAAACACGGGGGGGGAGAGAAAGAGAGAAACACTGGGGGGAGAGAGAGAGAGAAACACTGGGGGGGAGAGAGAGAGAGAAACACTGGGGGGAGAGAGAGGGAGAAACACTGGGCGGAGAGAGAGAGAAACACTGGAGGGAGAGAGAGAAACACTGGGGGGAGAGAGAGAGAAACACTGGGGGAGAGAGAGAGAGACACTGGGGAGAGAGAGAGAGAGAGAGAGACACTGGGGGGAGAGAGAGTGAAACACAGGGGGGAGAGAGAGCGAGAAACACTGGGGGGAGAGAGAGCGAGAAACACTGGGGGGAGAGAGAGAGAAACACGGGGGGGGGGAGAGGGAGAGAGAAACACTGGGGGTGGGAAGAGAGAGAGAGAAACACTGGGGGGGGAGAGAGAGAGAAATACTGGGGGGGAGAGAGAGAGAAACACTGGCGGGAGAGAGAGAGAGAAACACTGGGGGGAGAGAGAGAGAAACACTAGGGGGAGAGAGAGAAACACTGGGGGGAGAGAGAGAGAGAGACAAACACTGGGGGGAGAGTGAGAGAGAAACACTGGGGGGAGAGAGAGAGCGAAACACTGGGGGGAGAGAGAGAGAAACACTGTGGGGAGAGAGAGAGAGAAACACTGGGGGGAGAGAGAGAGAAACACTGGGGGAGAGAGAGAGAAACACTGGGGGAGAGAGAGAGAAACACTGGTGGGGGAGAGAGACAGAAACACTTGGGGGAGAGAGAGAGAGAGAAACAATGGGGAGAGAGACAGAGACAAACACTGGGGGGAGAGAGAGAGAGAAACACTGGGGGGAGAGAGAGAGAGAAACACTGGGGGGAGAGAGAGAGACACTGGGGGGAGAGAGAGTGAAACACAGGGGGGAGAGAGAGAGAGAAAGACTGGGCGGAGAGAGAGCGAGAAACACTGGGGGGAGAGAGAGAGAAACACGGGGGGGGGGAGAGAGAGAAACACGGGGGGGGGAGAGGGAGAGAGAAACACTGGGGGTGGGAAGAGAGAGAGAGAAACACTGGGGGGGAGAGAGAGAGAGAAATACTGGGGGGGAGAGAGAGAGAGAAACACTGGGGGGAGAGAGAGAGAAACACTAAGGGGAGAGAGAGAGAAACACTGGGGGGAGAGAGAGAGAGAAACACTGGGGGGAGAGAGAGAAACACTGGGGGGAGAGAGAGAGAAACACTGTGGGGAGAGAGAGAGAGAAACACTGGGGGGAGAGAGAGAAACACTTGGGGGAGAGAGAGAGAGAGAAACACTGGGGGGAGAGAGGGAGAGAAACACTGGGGAGAGAGAGAGAGAAACACTGGGGGGAGAGAGAGAGAGAAACACTGTGGGAGAGAGAGAGAGATACACTGGGGGGAGAGAGAGAGAGAAATACTGGGGGGAGAGAGAGAGAGAAACACTGGGGGGAGAGAGAGAAACACTGGGGGGAGAGAGAGAGAGAAACACTGGGGGGAGAGAGGGAGAGAAAGAGAAACACTGGGGGGGGGAGAGAGAAACACTGCGGGGGGAGAGAGAGAGAAACACTGGGGGGAGAGAGAGAGTGAAACACGGGGGGGAGAGAAAGAGAGAAACACTGGGGGGGAGAGAGAGAGAAACAATGGGGGGGAGAGAGAGAGAGAAACACTGGGGGGAGAGAGAGGGAGAAACACTGGGCGGAGAGAGAGAGAAACACTGGGGGGAGAGAGAGAAACACTGGGGGGAGAGAGAGAGAAACACTGGGGGAGAGAGAGAGAGACACTGGGGAGAGAGATAGAGAGAGAGAGACACTGGGGGGAGAGAGAGTGAAACACAGGGGGGAGAGAGAGAGAGAAACACTGGGGGGAGAGAGAGCGAGAAACACTGGGGGGAGAGAGAGAGAAACACGGGGGGGGAGAGGGAGAGAGAAACACTGGGGGTGGGAAGAGAGAGAGAGAAACACTGGGGGGGGGAAGAGAGAGAGAAATACTGGGGGGGAGAGAGAGAGAAACACTGGCGGGAGAGAGAGAGAGAAACACTGGGGGGAGAGAGAGAGAAACACTAGGGGGAGAGAGAGAAACACTGGGGGGAGAGAGAGAGAGAGACAAACACTGGGGGGAGAGTGAGAGAGAAACACTGGGGGGAGAGAGAGAGAGAAACACTGGGGGGAGAGAGAGAGAAACACTGTGGGGAGAGAGAGAGAGAAACACTGGGGGGAGAGAGAGAGAAACACTGTGGGGAGAGAGAGAGAGAAACACTGGGGGGAGAGAGAGAGAAACACTGGGGGAGAGAGAGAGAAACACTGGTGGGGGAGAGAGACAGAAACACTTGGGGGAGAGAGAGAGAGAGAAACAATGGGGAGAGAGACAGAGACAAACACTGGGGGGAGAGAGAGAGAGAAACACTGGGGGGAGAGAGAGAGAGAAACACTGGGGGGAGAGAGAGAGACACTGGGGGGAGAGAGAGTGAAACACAGGGGGGAGAGAGAGAGAGAAAGACTGGGCAGAGAGAGAGCGAGAAACACTGGGGGGAGAGAGAGAGAAACACGGGGGGGGGGGGAGAGGGAGAGAGAAACACTGGGGGTGGGAAGAGAGAGAGAGAAACACTGGGGGGGAGAGAGAGAGAGAAATACTGGGGGGGGAGAGAGAGAGAGAAACACTGGCGGGAGAGAGAGAGAGAAACACTGGGGGGAGAGAGAGAGAAACACTAGGGGGAGAGAGAGAGAAACACTGGGGGGAGAGAGAGAGAGAAACACTGGGGGGAGAGAGAGAAACACTGGGGGGAGAGAGACGGAGAGAAACACTGGGGGGAGAGAGACAGAGAGAAACACTGGGGGGAGAGAGAGAGAGAAACACTGGGGGGAGAGAGAGAGAGAGAGAGAGAAACACTGGGGGGAGAGAGAGAGGAACACTTGGGGGAGAGAGAGAGTAACACAGCGGGGAGCGAGAGAGAGAGAGAAACACTGGGGAGAGAGAGAGAGAGAGAAACACTGGGGGGAGAGAGAGAGAGAGAAACACTGGGGGAGAGAGAGAGAAACACTGTGGGGAGAGAGAGAGAGAAACACTGGGGAGAGAGAGAGAGAGAAACACTGGGGGGAGAGAGAGAGAAACACTGGGGGGAGAGAGAGAGAAACACTGGGGGAGAGAGAGAGAAACACTGGGGGGGGGGAGAGAGAGAAACACTGTGGGGAGAGAGAGAGAGAAACACTGCGGGGAGAGAGAGAGAGAAACACTGGGGGGAGAGAGAGAGAGAAACACTGGGGGGAGAGAGAGAGAAACACTGAGGGGAGAGAGAGAGAGAAACACTGGGGGCAGAGAGAGAGAAACACTGGGGGGAGAGAGAGAGAAACACTGCGGGGAGAGAGAGAGAAACACTGGGGGGAGAGAGAGAGAGAAACACTGTGGGGAGAAAGAGAGAGAAATACTGGGGCGAGAGAGAGACAGAAACACTGGGGGGAGAGAGAGAGAAACACTGGGGGGAGAGAGAGAGAGAAACACTGGGGGGAGAGAGGGAGCGAAAGAGAAACACTGGGGGGGGGGAGAGAGAAACACTGGGGGGGGGGAGAGAGAGAGAAACACTGGGGGGAGAGAGAGAGTGAAACACGGGGGGGAGAGAAAGAGAGAAACACTGGGGGGAGAGAGAGAGAGAAACACTGGGGGGAGAAAGAGAGAAACACTGTGGGGAGAGAGAGAGAGAAACACTGGGGGGAGTGAGAGAAACACTGGGGGGAGAGAGAGAGAGAGAAACACTGGGGGGAGAGAGGGAGAGAAACACTGGGGAGAGAGAGAGAGAAACACTGGGGGGAGAGAGAGAGAGAGAAAAACACTGTGGGAGAGAGAGAGAGATACACTGGGGGGAGAGAGAGAGAGAAACACTGGGGGGAGAGAGAGAGAGAAACACTGGGGGGAGAGAGAGAGAAACAGTGTGGGGAGAGAGAGAGAGAAACACTGGGGGGAGAGAGAGAAAAACTGGGGGGAGAGAGAGAGAGAGAAACACTGGGGGGAGAGAGGGAGAGAAACACTGGGGAGAGAGAGAGAGAAACACTGGGGGGAGAGAGAGAGAAACACTGGGGGGAGAGAGAGAGAGAAACACTGGGGGGAGAGAGAGAGAGAAACACTGGGGGGTGAGAGAGAGAGAAACACTGGGGGGAGAGAGAGAGAAACACTGGGGGGAGAGAGAGAGAGAAACACTGGGGGGAGAGAGAGAGAAACACTGGGGGGAGAGAGAGAGAGAAACACTGCGGGGAGAGAGAGAGAAACACTGGGGGGGAGAGAGAGAGAAACACTGGGGGGAGAAAGAGAGAAACACTGTGGGGAGAGAGAGAGAGAAACACTGGGGGGAGTGAGAGAAACACTGGGGGGAGAGAGAGAGAGAGAAACACTGGGGGGAGAGAGGGAGAGAAACACTGGGGAGAGAGAGAGAGAAACACTGGGGGGAGAGAGAGAGAGAGAAAAACACTGTGGGAGAGAGAGAGAGATACACTGGGGGGAGAGAGAGAGAGAAACACTGGGGGGAGAGAGAGGGAAACAGTGTGGGGAGAGAGAGAGAGAAACACTGGGGGTAGAGAGAGAAACACTGGGGGGAGAGAGAGAGAGAGAAACACTGGGGGGAGAGAGGGAGAGAAACACTGGGGAGAGAGAGAGAGAAACACTGGGGGGAGAGAGAGAGAGAAACACTGTGGGAGAGAGAGAGAGATACACTGGGGGGAGAGAGAGAGAGAAATACTGGGGGGAGAGAGAGAGAGAAACACTGGGGGGAGAGAGTGAGAAACACTGGGGGGAGAGAGGGAGAGAAAGAGAAACACTGGGGGGGGGGAGAGAGAAACACTGCGGGGGGAGAGAGAGAGAAACACTGGGGGGAGAGAGAGAGTGAAACACGGGGGGGAGAGAGAGAGAGAAACACTGGGGGGAGAAAGAGAGAAACACTGTGGGGAGAGAGAGAGAGAAACACTGGGGGGAGTGAGAGAAACACTGGGGGGAGAGAGAGAGAGAGAAACACTGGGGGGAGAGAGGGAGAGAAACACTGGGGAGAGAGAGAGAGAAACACTGGGGGGAGAGAGAGAGAGAGAAAAACACTGTGGGAGAGAGAGAGAGATACACTGGGGGGAGAGAGAGAGAGAAACACTGGGGGGAGAGAGAGAGAGAAACACTGGGGGGAGAGAGAGAGAAACAGTGTGGGGAGAGAGAGAGAGAAACACTGGGGGGAGAGAGAGAAAAACTGGGGGGAGAGAGAGAGAGAGAAACACTGGGGGGAGAGAGGGAGAGAAACACTGGGGAGAGAGAGAGAGAAACACTGGGGGGAGAGAGAGAGAAACACTGGGGGGAGAGAGAGAGAGAAACACTGGGGGGAGAGAGAGAGAGAAACACTGGGGGGTGAGAGAGAGAGAAACACTGGGGGGAGAGAGAGAGAAACACTGGGGGGAGAGAGAGAGAGAAACACTGGGGGGAGAGAGAGAGAAACACTGGGGGGAGAGAGAGAGAGAAACACTGCGGGGAGAGAGAGAGAAACACTGGGGGGGAGAGAGAGAGAAACACTGGGGGGAGAAAGAGAGAAACACTGTGGGGAGAGAGAGAGAGAAACACTGGGGGGAGTGAGAGAAACACTGGGGGGAGAGAGAGAGAGAGAAACACTGGGGGGAGAGAGGGAGAGAAACACTGGGGAGAGAGAGAGAGAAACACTGGGGGGAGAGAGAGAGAGAGAAAAACACTGTGGGAGAGAGAGAGAGATACACTGGGGGGAGAGAGAGAGAGAAACACTGGGGGGAGAGAGAGGGAAACAGTGTGGGGAGAGAGAGAGAGAAACACTGGGGGTAGAGAGAGAAACACTGGGGGGAGAGAGAGAGAGAGAAACACTGGGGGGAGAGAGGGAGAGAAACACTGGGGAGAGAGAGAGAGAAACACTGGGGGGAGAGAGAGAGAGAAACACTGTGGGAGAGAGAGAGATACACTGGGGGGAGAGAGAGAGAGAAATACTGGGGGGAGAGAGAGAGAGAAACACTGGGGGGAGAGAGGGAGAAACACTGGGGGGAGAGAGGGAGAGAAAGAGAAACACTGGGGGGGGGGAGAGAGAAACACTGCGGGGGGAGAGAGAGAGAAACACTGGGGGGAGAGAGAGAGTGAAACACGGGGGGGAGAGAGAGAGAGAAACACTGGGGGGAGAAAGAGAGAAACACTGTGGGGAGAGAGAGAGAGAAACACTGGGGGGAGAGAGAGAAAAACTGGGGGGAGAGAGAGAGAGAGAAACACTGGGGGGAGAGAGGGAGAGAAACACTGTGGGAGAGAGAGAGATAAACTGGGGGGAGAGAGAGAGAGAAATACTGGGGGGAGAGAGAGAGAGAAACACAGGGGGGAGAGAGAGAGAAACACTGGGGGGAGAGAGAGAGAGAAACACTGGGGGAAGAGAGGGAGAGAAAGAGAAACACTGGGGGGAGAGTGAGAGAGAAACACTGGGGGGAGAGAGAGAGCGAAACACTGGGGGGAGAGAGAGAGAAACACTGTGGGGAGAGAGAGAGAGAAACACTGGGGGGAGAGAGAGAGAGAAACACTGAGGGGAGAGAGAGAGAAACACTGGGGGGAGAGAGAGAGAAACACTGGGGGAAGAGAGGGAGAGAAAGAGAAACACTGGGGGGAGAGAGAGAGAGAAACACGGCGGGGAGAGAGAGAGAAACACTGGGGGGAGAGAGAGAGAGAAACACTGGGGGGAGAAAGAGGGAAACACTGTGGGGAGGGAGAGAGAGAAACACTGGGGGGAGAGAGAGAGAGAGAAACACTGGGGGGAGAGAGGGAGAGAAACACTGGGGAGAGAGAGAGAGAAACACTGGGGGGAGAGAGAGAGAGAAACACTGTGGGAGAGAGAGAGAGAGATACACTGGGGGGAGAGAGAGAGAGAAATACTGGGGGGAGAGAGAGAGAAACACTGGGGGGAGAGAGAGAGAAACACTGGGGGGAGAGAGAGAGAAACACTGGGGGGAGAGAGAGAGAGAAACACTGGGGGGAAAGAGAGAGAGAAACACTGGGGGGAGAGAGGGAGAGAAAGAGAAACACTGGGGGGAGAGTGAGAGAGAAACACTGGGGGGAGTGAGAGAGCGAAACACTGGGGGGAGAGAGAGAGAAACACTGTGGGGAGAGAGAGAGAGAAACACTGGGGGGAGAGAGAGAGAGAAACACTGAAGGGAGAGAGAGAGAAACACTGGGGGGAGAGAGAGAGAAACACTGGGGGAGAGAGAGAGAAACACTGGGGGGGGAGAGAGAGAAACACTTGGGGGAGAGAGAGAGAAAAAACTGGGGGGGGGAGAGAGAAACACTGGGAGGAGAGAGAGAGTGAAACACTGGGGGGAGAGAAAGAGAGAAACACTGGGGGCAGAGAGGGAGAGAAACACTGGGGGGAGAGAGAGAGAGAAACACTGCGGAGAGAGAGAGAGATAAACACTGGGGGGAGAGAGAGAGAGAAACACTGGGGGGAGAGAGAGAGAAACACTGGGGGGAGAGAGAGAGAGAAACACTCGGGGGAGAGAGAGAGAGAACACTGGGGGGAGAGAGAGAGAGAAACACGGCGGGGAGAGAGAGAGAAACACTGGGGGGAGAGAGAGAGAGAAACACTGGGGGGAGAAAGAGACAAACACTGTGGGGGAGAGAGAGAGAGAAACACTGGGGGGAGAGAGAGAAACACTGGGGGGAGAGAGAGAAACACTGGGGGGAGAGAGAGAGAGAGAAACACTGGGGGGAGAGAGAGAGAGAGAAACTCTGGGGGGAGAGAGGGAGAGAAACACTGGGGAGAGAGAGAGAGAAACACTGGGGGGAGAGAGAGAGAGAAACACTGTGGGAGAGAGAGAGAGATACACTGGGGGGAGAGAGAGAGAGAAATACTGGGGGGAGAGAGAGAGAGAAACACTGGGGGGAGAGAGAGAGAAACACTGGGGAGAGAGAGAGAGAGAAACACTGGGGGGAGAGAGGGAGTGAAAGAGAAACACTGGGGGGGGGGAGAGAGAAACACTGGGGGGGGGGGGAGAGAGAGAGAAACACTGGGGGGAGAGAGAGAGTGAAACACGGGGGGGGGGGAGAGAAAGAGAGAAACACTAGGGGGAGAGAGAGAGAAACACTGTGGGGGAGAGAGAGAGAGAAACACTGGGAGGAGAGAGAGGGAGAAACACTGGGCGGAGAGAGAGAGAGAAACACTGGGGGGAGAGAGAGAGACAAACACTGGGGGGGAGAGAGAGAGAGAAACACTGGGGGGAGAGAGAGAGAGAAACACTGGGGGGAGAGAGAGAGGCACTGGGGGGAGAGAGAGTGAAACACAGGGGGGAGAGAGAGAGAGAAAGACTGGGCGGAGAGAGAGCGAGAAACACTGGGGGGAGAGAGAGAGAAACACGGGGGGGGGGGAGAGGTAGACAGTAACACTGGGGGTGGGAAGAGAGAGAGAGAAACACTGGGGGGGGGAGAGAGAGAGAGAAATACTGGGGGAGAGAGAGAGAGAGAAACACTGGCGGGAGAGAGAGAGAGAAACACTGGGGGGAGAGAGAGAGAAACACTAGGGGGAGAGAGAGAGAAACACTGGGGGGAGAGAGAGAGAGAGAAACACTGGGGGGAGAGAGAGAAACACTGGGGGGAGAGAGAGAAACACTGGGGGGAGAGAGACGGAGAGAAACACTGGGGGGTAGAGAGACAGAGAGAAACACTGGGGGGAGAGAGAGAGAGAAACACTGGGTGGGAGAGAGAGAGAGAGAGAGAGAAACACTGAGGGGAGAGAGAGAGGAACACTTGGGGGAGAGAGAGAGTAACACAGCGGGTAGAGAGAGAGAGAGAGAAACACTGGGGGGAGAGAGAGAGAGAGAAACACTGGGGGGAGAGAGAGAGAAACACTGGGGGAGAGAGAGAGAAACACTGTGGGGAGAGAGAGAGAGAAACACTGGGGAGAGAGAGAGAGAGAGAAACACTGGGGGGAGAGAGAGAGAAACACTGGGGGGAGAGAGAGAGAAACACTGGGGGAGAGAGAGAGAAACACTGGGGGGGGGAGAGAGAGAGAAACACTGGGGGGAGAGAGAGAGAAACACTGGGGGGAGAGAGAGAGAGAAACACTGGGGGCAGAGAGAGAGAAACACTGGGGGGAGAGAGAGAGAGAAACACTGCGGGGAGAGAGAGAGAAACACTGGGGGGAGAGAGAGAGAGAAACACTGGGGGGAGAAAGAGAGAAACACTGTGGGGAGAGAGACGAGAGAGAAACACTGGGGGGAGAGAGAGAAACACTGGGGGAGAGAGAGAGAGAGAACACTGGGGGAGAGAGAGGGAGAGAAACACTGGGGAGAGAGAGAGAGAACACTGGGGGGAGAGAGAGAGAGAAACACTGTGGGAGAGAGAGAGATACACTGGGGTGAGAGGAGAGAGAGAAACACAGGGGGGAGAGAGAGAGAAACACTGGGGGGAGAGAGAGAGAGAAACACTGGGGGGAGAGAGGGAGAGAAAGAGAAACACTGGCGGGAGAGTGAGAGAGAAACACTGGGGGGAGAGAGAGAGCGAAACACTGGGGGGAGAGAGAGAGAAACACTGTGGGGAGAGAGAGAGAGAAACACTGGGGGGAGATGAGAGAGAGAAACACTGAGGGGAGAGAGAGAGAAACACTGGGGGGAGAGAGAGAGAAACACTGGGGGAGAGAGAGAGTAACACTGGGGGGGGGAGAGAGAGAGAAACACTTGGGGGAGAGAGAGAGAAAAACTGGGGGGGGGAGAGAGAAACACTGGGGGAGAGAGAGAGTGAAACACTGGGGGGAGAGAAAGAGAGAAACACTGGGGGGAGAGAGGGAGAGAAACACTGGGGGGAGAGAGAGGAGAGAAACACTGCGTGGAGAGAGAGAGATCAACACTGGGGGGAGAGAGAGAGAGAAACACTGGGGGGAGAGAGAGAGAGAAACACTGGGGGGAGAGAGAGAGAAACACTGGGGGGAGAGAGAGAGAGAAACACTGCGGGGAGGAGAGAGAGAAACACTGGGGGGGGAGAGAGAGAGAAACACTGGGGGGAGAAAGAGAGAAACACTGTGGGGAGAGAGAGAGAGAAACACTGGGGGGAGTGAGAGAAACACTGGGGGAGTGAGAGAAACACTGGGGGGAGAGAGAGAGAGAGAAACACTGGGGGGAGAGAGGGAGAGAAACACTGGGGAGAGAGAGAGAGAAACACTGGGGGGAGAGAGAGAGAGAGAAAAACACTGTGGGAGAGAGAGAGAGATACACTGGGGGGAGAGAGAGAGAGAAACACTGGGGGGAGAGAGAGAGGGAAACAGTGTGGGGAGAGAGAGAGAGAAACACTGGGGGTAGAGAGAGAAACACTGGGGGGGGAGAGAGAGAGAAACACTGGGGGGAGAAAGAGAGAAACACTGTGGGGAGAGAGAGAGAGAAACACTGGGGGGAGTGAGAGAAACACTGGGGGGAGTGAGAGAAACACTGGGGGGAGAGAGAGAGAGAGAAACACTGGGGGGAGAGAGGGAGAGAAACACTGGGGAGAGAGAGAGAGAAACACTGGGGGGAGAGAGGGAGAGAAACACTGGGGAGAGAGAGAGAGAAACACTGGGGGGAGAAAGAGAGAGAAACACTGTGGGAGAGAGAGAGAGATACACTGGGGGGAGAGAGAGAAATACTGGGGGGAGAGAGAGAGAGAAACACTGGGGGGAGAGAGGGAGAAACACTGGGGGGAGAGAGGGAGAGAAAGAGAAACACTGGGGGGGGGGGAGAGAGAAACACTGCGGGGGGAGAGAGAGAGAAACACTGGGGGGAGAGAGAGAGTGAAACACGGGGGGGAGAGAGAGAGAGAAACACTGGGGGGAGAAAGAGAGAAACACTGTGGGGAGAGAGAGAGAGAAACACTGGGGGGAGAGAGAGAAACACTGGGGGGAGAGAGAGAGAGAGAAACACTGGGGGGAGAGAGGGAGAGAAACACTGTGGGAGAGAGAGAGATAAACTGGGGGGAGAGAGAGAGAGAAATACTGGGGGGAGAGAGAGAGAGAAACACAGGGGGGAGAGAGAGAGAAACACTGGGGGGAGAGAGAGAGAAACACTGGGGGAAGAGAGGGAGAGAAAGAGAAACACTGGGGGGAGAGTGAGAGAGAAACACTGGGGGGAGAGAGAGAGCGAAACACTGGGGGGAGAGAGAGAGAAACACTGTGGGGAGAGAGATAGAGAAACACTGGGGGGAGAGAGAGAGAGAAACACTGAGGGGAGAGAGAGAGAAACACTGGGGGGAGAGAGAGAGAAACACTGGGGGAGAGAGAGAGAAACACTGGGGGGGGGAGAGAGAGAGAAACACTTGGTGGAGAGAGAGAGAAAAAACTGGGGGGGGGGGAGAGAGAAACACTGGGGGGAGAGAGAGAGTGAAACACTGGGGGGAGAGAAAGAGAGAAACACTGGGGGGGAGAGAGGGAGAGAAACACTGGGGGGAGAGAGAGAGAAACACTGCGGGGAGAGAGAGAGATAAACACTGGGGGGAGAGAGAGAGAGAAACACTGGGGGGAGAGAGAGAGAAACACTGGGGGGAGAGAGAGAGAGAGAAACACTCGGGGGAGAGAGAGAGAAACACTGGGGGGAGAGAGAGAGAGAAACACGGCGGGGAGAGAGAGAGAAACACTGGGGGGAGAGAGAGAGAGAAACACTGGGGGGAGAAAGAGGGAAACACTGTGGGGAGAGAGAGAGAGAAACACTGGGGGGAGAGAGAGAAACACTGGGGGGAGAGAGAGAGAGAGAAACACTGGGGGGAGAGAGGGAGAGAAACACTGGGGAGAGAGAGAGAGAAACACTGGGGGGAGAGAGAGAGAGAAACACTGTGGGAGAGAGAGAGAGAGATACACTGGGGGGAGAGAGAGAGAGAAATACTGGGGGGAGAGAGAGAGAGAACACTGGGGGGAGAGAGAGAGAAACACTGGGGGGAGAGAGAGAGAAACACTGGGGGGAGAGAGAGAGAGAAACACTGGGGGGAGAGAGAGAGAGAAACACTGGGGGGAGAGAGGGAGAGAAAGAGAAACACTGGGGGGAGAGTGAGAGAGAAACACTGGGGGGAGTGAGAGAGCGAAACACTGGGGGGAGAGAGAGAGAAACACTGTGGGGAGAGAGAGAGAGAAACACTGGGGGGAGAGAGAGAGAGAAACACTGAGGGGAGAGAGAGAGAAACACTGGGGGGAGAGAGAGAGAAACACTGGGGGAGAGAGAGAGAAAAAACTGGGGGGGGGGAGAGAGAAACACTGGGAGGAGAGAGAGAGTGAAACACTGGGGGGAGAGAAAGAGAGAAACACTGGGGGCAGAGAGGGAGAGAAACACTGGGGGGAGAGAGAGAGAGAAACACTGCGGGGAGAGAGAGAGATAAACACTGGGGGGAGAGAGAGAGAGAAACACTGGGGGGAGAGAGAGAGAAACACTGGGGGGAGAGAGAGAGAGAAACACTCGGGGGAGAGAGAGAGAAACACTGGGGGGAGAGAGAGAGAGAAACACGGCGGGGAGAGAGAGAGAAACACTGGGGGGAGAGAGAGAGAGAAACACTGGGGGGAGAAAGAGCGAAACACTGTGGGGGAGAGAGAGAGAGAAACACTGGGGGGAGAGAGAGAAACACTGGGGGGAGAGAGAGAGAGAGAAACACTGGGGGGAGAGAGGGAGAGAAACACTGGGGAGAGAGAGAGAGAAACACTGGGGGGAGAGAGAGAGAGAAACACTGTGGGAGAGAGAGAGAGATACACTGGGGGGAGAGAGAGAGAGAAATACTGGGGGGAGAGAGAGAGAGAAACACTGGGGGGAGAGAGAGAGAAACACTGGGGGGAGAGAGAGAGAGAAACACTGGGGGGAGAGAGGGAGTGAAAGAGAAACACTGGGGGGGGAGAGAGAAACACTGGGGGGGGGAGAGAGAGAGAAACACTGGGGGGAGAGAGAGAGTGAAACACGGGGGGGGGGAGAGAAAGAGAGAAACACTAGGGGGAGAGAGAGAGAAACACTGGGGGGGAGAGAGAGAGAGAAACACTGGGAGGAGAGAGAGGGAGAAACACTGGGCGGAGAGAGAGAGAGAAACACTGGGGGGAGAGAGAGAGACAAACACTGGGGGGAGGGAGAGAGAGAAACACTGGGGGGAGAGAGAGAGAGAAACACTGGGGGGAGAGAGAGAGACACTGGGGGGAGAGAGAGTGAAACACAGGGGGGAGAGAGAGAGAGAAAGACTGGGCGGAGAGAGAGCGAGAAACACTGGGGGGAGAGAGAGAGAAACACGGGGGGGGGGGGGAGAGGTAGACAGTAACAATGGGGGTGGGAAGAGAGAGAGAGAAACACTGGGGGGGGGAGAGAGAGAGAGAAATACTGGGGGAGAGAGAGAGAGAGAAACACTGGCGGGAGAGAGAGAGAGAAACACTGGGGGGAGAGAGAGAGAAACACTAGGGGGAGGGAGAGAGAAACACTGGGGGGAGAGAGAGAGAGAAACACTGGGGGGGAGAGAGAGAAACACTGGGGGGGGAGAGAGAAACACTGGGGGGAGAGAGACGGAGAGAAACACTGGGGGGAGAGAGACAGAGAGAAACACTGGGGAGAGAGAGAGAGAGAAACACTGGGGGGGAGAGAGAGAGAGAGAGAGAGAAACACTGAGGGGAGAGAGAGAGGAACACTTGGGGGAGAGAGAGAGTAACACAGCGGGGAGAGAGAGAGAGAGAGAAACACTGGGGGGAGAGAGAGAGAGAGAAACACTGGGGGGAGAGAGAGAGAAACACTGGGGTAGAGAGAGAGAAACACTGTGGGGAGAGAGAGAGAGAAACACTGGGGAGAGAGAGAGAGAGAGAAAAACTGGGGGGAGAGAGAGAGAAACACTGGGGGGAGAGAGAGAGAAACACTGGGGGAGAGAGAGAGAAACACTGGGGGGGGAGAGAGAGAGAAACACTGGGGGGAGAGAGAGAGAAACACTGGGGGGAGAGAGAGAGAGAAACACTGGGGGCAGAGAGAGAGAAACACTGGGGGGAGAGAGAGAGAGAAACACTGCGGGGAGAGAGAGAGAAACACTGGGGGGAGAGAGAGAGAGAAACACTGCGGGGAGAGAGAGAGAAACACTGGGGGGAGAGAGAGAGAGAAACACTGGGGGGAGAAAGAGAGAAACACTGTGGGGAGAGAGAGAGAGAGAAACACTGGGGGGAGAGAGAGAAACACTGGGGGGAGAGAGAGAGAGAGAAACACTGGGGGGAGAGAGGGAGAGAAACACTGGGGAGAGAGAGAGAGAAACACTGGGGGGAGAGAGAGAGAGAAACACTGTGGGAGAGAGAGATACACTGGGGGGAGAGAGAGAGAGAAACACAGGGGGGAGAGAGAGAGAAACACTGGGGGGAGAGAGAGAGAGAAACACTGGGGGGAGAGAGGGAGAGAAAGAGAAACACTGGCGGGAGAGTGAGAGAGAAACACTGGGGGGAGAGAGAGAGCGAAACACTGGGGGGAGAGAGAGAGAAACACTGTGGGGAGAGAGAGAGAGAAACACTGGGGGGAGAGAGAGAGAGAAACACTGAGGGGAGAGAGAGAGAAACACTGGGGGGAGAGAGAGAGAAACACTGGGGGAGAGAGAGAGAAACACTGGGGGGGGGGAGAGAGAGAGAAACACTTGGGGGAGAGAGAGAGAAAACACTGGGGGGGGAGAGAGAAACACTGGGGGAGAGAGAGAGTGAAACACTGGGGGGAGAGAAAGAGAGAAACACTGGGGGGAGAGAAAGAGAGAAACACTGGGGGGAGAGAGGGAGAGAAACACTGGGGGGAGAGAGAGAGAGAAACACTGCGTGGAGAGAGAGAGATAAACACTGGGGGGAGAGAGAGAGAGAAACACTGGGGGGAGAGAGAGAGAAACACTGGGGGGTTTGAGAGAGAGAAACACTCGGGGGGGAGAGAGAGAAACACTGGGGGGAGAGAGAGAGAGAAACACGGCGGGGAGAGAGAGAGAAACACTGGGGGGAGAGAGAGAGAGAAACACTGGGGGGAGAAAGAGAGAAACACTGTGGGGAGAGAGAGAGAGAAACACTGGGGGGAGAGAGAGAAACACTGGGGGGAGAGAGAGAGAGAGAAACACTGGGGGGAGAGAGGGAGAGAAACACTGGGGAGAGAGAGAGAGAAACACTGGGGGGAGAGAGAGAGAGAAACACTGTGGGAGAGAGAGAGAGATACACTGGGGGGAGAGAGAGAGAGAAATACTGGGGGGAGAGAGAGAGAGAAACACTGGGGGGAGAGAGAGAGAAACACTGGGGGGAGAGAGAGAGAGAAACACTGGGGGGAGAGAGGGAGAGAAAGAGAAACACTGGGGGGGGGGGGGAGAGAGAAACACTGGGGGGGGGAGAGAGAGAGAAACACTGGGGGGAGAGAGAGAGTGAAACACGGGGGGGGGGGGAGAGAAAGAGAGAAACACTAGGGGGAGAGAGAGAGAAACACTGAGGGGGAGAGAGAGAGAGAAACACTGGGGGGAGAGAGAGGGAGAAACACTGGGCGGAGGGAGAGAGAAACACTGGGGGGAGAGAGAGAAACACTGGGGGGAGAGAGAGAGAAACACTGGGGGAGAGAGAGAGAGACACTGGGGAGAGAGAGAGAGAGAGAGACACTGGGGGGAGAGAGAGTGAAACACAGGGGGGAGAGAGAGAGAGAAACACTGGGGGGAGAGAGAACGAGAAACACTGGGGGGAGAGAGAGAGAAACACGGGGGGGGGAGAGGGAGAGAGAAACACTGGGGGTGGGAAGAGAGAGAGAGAAACACTGAGGGGGGGGAGAGAGAGAGAGAAATACTGGGGGGGGGGGAGAGTGAGAGAAACACTGGCGGGAGAGATAGAGAGAAACACTGGGGGGAGAGAGAGAGAAACACTAGGGGGAGAGAGAGAAACACTGGAGGGAGAGAGAGAGAGAAACACTGGGGGAGAGAGAGAAACACTGGGGGGAGAGAGAGAGAGAAACACTGGGGGGAGAGAGAGAGACAAACACTGGGGGGAGAGTGAGAGAGAAACACTGGGGGGAGAGAGAGAGCGAAACACTGGGGGGAGAGAGAGAGAAACACTGTGGGGAGAGAGAGAGAGAAACACTGGGGGGAGAGAGAGAGAAACACTGGGGGAGAGAGAGAGAAACACTGGGGGGGAGAGAGACAGAAACACTTGGGGGAGAGAGAGAGAGAAACAATGGGGAGAGAGAGAGAGACAAACACTGGGGGGAGAGAGAGAGAGACACTGGGGGGAGAGAGAGAGAGAAACACTGGGGGGAGAGAGAGAGAGAGAGACACTGGGGGGAGAGAGAGTGAAACACAGGGGGGAGAGAGTGAGAGAAAGACTGGGCGGAGAGAGAGCGAGAAACACTGGGGGGAGAGAGAGAGAAACACGGGGGGGGGGAGAGAGAGAGAGAAATACTGGGGGGGAGAGAGAGGGAGAAACACTGGCGGGAGAGAGAGAGAGAAACACTGGGGGGAGTGAGAGAGAAACACTAGGGGTAGAGAGAGAGAAACACTGGGGGGAGAGAGAGAGAGAAACACTGGGGGGAGAGAGAGAAACACTGGGGGAGAGAGACGGAGAGAAACACTGGGGGGAGAGAGACAGAGAGAAACACTGGGGGGAGATAGAGAGAGAAACACTGGGGGGGAGAGAGAGAGAGAGAGAGAAACACTGGGGGGAGAGAGAGAGAGGAACACTTGGGGGAGAGAGAGAGTAACACAGCGGGGAGAGAGAGAGAGAGAGAAACACTGGGGGGAGAGAGAGAGAGAAACACTGGGGGGAGAGAGAGAGAGAAACACTGGGGGAGAGAGAGGGAAACACTGTGGGGAGAGAGAGAGAGAAACACTGGGGAGAGAGAGAGAGAGAGAAACACTGGGGGGAGAGAGAGAGAAACACTGGGGGAGAGAGAGAGAAACACTGGGGGAGAGAGAGAGAAACACTGGGGGGGGGAGAGAGAGAGACAAACACTGGGGGGAAAGAGAGAGAGAAACATTGGGGGGAGAGAGAGTGATAAACACTGGGGAGAGAGAGAGAGAGAAACACTGGGGGGAGAGAGGGAGAGAAACACTGGGGGAGAGAGAGAGAAACACTGGGGGGAGAGAGAGAGAGAAAAGCTGGGGGGTAGAGAGAGAGAGAAACACTGGGGGGGGGAAGAGAGAGAGAGAAACACTGGGGGGGAGAGAGAGATTGAAACACTGGGGGAGAGAGAGAGAGTGAAACACTGGGGTGGGGAAGAGAGTGAGAGAAACACTTGGGGGGGGAGAGAGAGAGAGAAACACTGCGGGGGGGAGAGACAGATTGAAACCCTGGGGGGGGAGAGAGAGTGAAACACTGGGGTGGGGAAGAGACAGAGAGAAACACTGGGGGGGAGAGAGAGAAACACTGGGGGGGAGAGAGAGAAACACTGGGGGGAGAGAGAGAGAAACACTGGGGGGAGAGAGAGAGAAACACTGGGGGGAGAGAGAGAGAAACACTGGGGGAGAGAGAGAGAAACACTGGGGGGGGGGAGAGAGAGAGACAAACACTGGGGGGAAAGAGAGAGAGAAACATTGGGGGGAGAGAGAGTGATAAACACTGGGGAGAGAGAGAGAGAGAAACACTGTGTTGAGAGAGGGAGAGAAACACTGGGGGAGAGAGAGAGAAACACTGGGGGGAGAGAGAGAGAGAAAAGCTGGGGGGTAGAGAGAGAGAGAAACACTGGGGGGGGGGGAAGAGAGAGAGAGAAACACTGGGGGGGAGAGAGAGATTGAAACACTGGGGGAGAGAGAGAGAGTGAAACACTGGGGTGGGGAAGAGAGTGAGAGAAACACTTGGGGGGGGAGAGAGAGAGAGAAACACTGCGGGGGGGAGAGACAGATTGAAACACTGGGGGGGGAGAGAGAGTGAAACACTGGGGTGGGGAAGAGACAGAGAGAAACACTGGGGGGGAGAGAGAGAAACACTGGGGGGGAGAGAGAGAGAGAAACACTGGGGGGGGGGAGAGAGAGAGAAACACTGGGGCGAGAGAGACAGAGAGAAACACTGGGGGGAGAGAGACAGAGAGAAACACCGGGGGGCGGGAGAGAGAGAAACACTGGGGGGGGGGGGGGGAGAGAGAGAGAGAGGAACACTTGGGGGAGAGAGAGAGAAACACAGGGGGGGGGGGGAGAGAGAGAGAGAAACACTCGGGGGAGAGAGAGAGATTGAAACACTGGGGGAGAGAGAGAGAGTGAAACACTGGGGTGGGGAAGAGAGTGAGAGAAACACTTGGGGGGGGAGAGAGAGAGAGAAACACTGCGGGGGGGAGAGACAGATTGAAACACTGGGGGGGGGAGAGAGAGTGAAACACTGGGGTGGGGAAGAGACAGAGAGAAACACTGGGGGGGAGAGAGAGAAACACTGGGGGGGAGAGAGAGAGAGAAACACTGGGGGGGGGGAGAGAGAGAGAAACACTGGGGCGAGAGAGACAGAGAGAAACACTGGGGGGAGAGAGACAGAGAGAAACACCGGGGGGCGGGAGAGAGAGAAACACTGGGGGGGGGGGAGAGAGAGAGAGAGAGGAACACTTGGGGGAGAGAGAGAGAAACACAGGGGGGGGGAGAGAGAGAGAGAAACACTCGGGGGAGAGAGAGAGAGAAAAACTGGGGGGAGAGAGAGAGAGAGAGAAACACTGGGGGGAGAGAGAGAGAGAAACTCTGGGGAGAGAGAGAGAGAGAGAGAAACACTTGGGGGAGAGAGAGAGAGAATCTCTGGGGGGGAGAGCGAGAGTGAAACACTGGTGGGAGAGAGAGAGAAACACTGGGGGGAGAGAGAGGGAGAAACACTGGGGGGAGAGAGAGAGAGAAACTCTGGGGGGAGAGAGAGAGAAACACTGGGGGAGAGAGAGAGAGAAACACTGGGGGGAGAGAGAGAGAAACACTGGGGGGAGAGAGGGAGAGAAACACTGGGGGGAGAGAGAGAGAAACACTGGGGGGAGAGAGAGAGAAAGACTGGGGGGATGGAGAGCTAGAAACACTGGGGGTAGGGAGAGAGAAACACTGGGGGGAGAGCGAGAGAAACACTGGGGGGAGAGAGAGAGAGAAACACTGGGTGGAGAGAGAGAGAGAAACACTGGGGGGAGAGAGAGAGAAACACTGGGGGGAGAGAGAGAAACACTGGGGGGAGAGAGAGAGAGAAACACTGGGGGGAGAGAAAGAGAGAAACACTGGGGGGGGGAGAGTGAGAGAAACACTGGGGGGGGGGGGGAGAGAGAAACACTGGGGGGAGAGAGAGGGTGAAACACTGGGGGGAGAGAGAGAGAGAAACACTGGGGGGAGAGAGAAACACTTGGGGGAGAGAGAGAGAAACACTGGGGGGAGAGAGAGAGACACTGGGGAGAGAGAGAGAGAGAGAGAGAGAGAGAGAGACTGGGGAGAGAGAGAGAGAAACACAGTGGGGAGAGAGAGAGAGAAACACTGGGGGGAGAGAGAGAGAGAAACACTGGGGGGAGAGAGAGAGAGAAACACTGGGGGGAGAGAGAGAGAAACACTGGGGTGGAGAGAGAGAGAGAAATACTGGGGGGGAGAGAGAGAGAAACACTGGCGGGAGAGAGAGAGAGAAACACTGGGGGGAGAGAGAGAGAAACACTGGGGGGAGAGAGAGAGACACTGGGGAGAGAGAGAGAGAGAGAAACACTGGGGGGACAGAGAGAAACACTGGGGAGAGAGAGAGAGAAACACTGGGGGGAGAGAGAGAGAAACACTGGGGGAGAGTGAGAGAGAAACACTGGGGGGAGAGAGAGAGAAACACTGGGGGGGGAGAGAGAGAAAGAAACACTGGGGGGGGAGAGAGAGAGAGACCAACACTGGGGAGAGAGGTAGAGAGACCAACACTGGGGGGAGAGAGAGAGAGAAACACTGGGGGGAGAGAGAGAGAGAAACACTGAGGGGAGAGAGAGAGAAACATTGGGGAGAGAGAGAGAGAAACACTGGGGGGAGAGAGGGAGAGAAACACTGGGGGGAGAGAGAGAGAATCACTGGGGGGAGAGAGAGAGAGAAAAGCTGGGGGGGTAGAGAGAGAGAGAAACACTGGGCGGGGGGGAAAGAGAGAGACAGAAACACTGCGGGGGAGAGAGAGATTGAAACACTGGGGGGGGAGAGAGAGAGTGAAACACTGGGGTGGGGAAGAGAGAGAGAGAGACACTTGGGGGGGTGGAGAGAGAAACACTGGGGGGGAGAGAGAGAGAGAAATACTGGGGGGGGCGAGAGAGAGAGAGAAACACTGGGGGGGAGAGAGAGATTGAAACACTGGGGGGGAGAGAGAGAGTGAAACACTGGGGTGGGGAAGAGAGAGAGACAAACACTGGGGGGGGAGGGAGAAACACTAGGGGGGGGGAGAGAGAGAGAGAAACACTGGGGGGGGAGAGAGAGAAAGAAACACTGGGGGGAGAGAGACAGAGAGAAACACTGAGGGGAGAGAGACAGTGAGAAACACTGGGGGGAGAGAAACAGAGAAACACTGGGGTGGCGGGAGAGAGAGAGAGAGAAACACTGGGGGGAGAGAGTGAGGAACACTTGGGGGAGAGAGAGAGAAACACAGGGGGGAGAGAGAGAGAGAGAGAAACACTGGGGGTAGAGAGAGAGAGAGAGAAACAATTGGGGGAGAGAGAGAGAGAAACTCTGGGGAGAGAGAGAGAGAGAGAGAGAGAAACACTGGGGAGAGAGAGAGAGAAACACTTGGGGGAGAGAGAGAGAAACACTCGGGGAGAGAGAGAGAGACACTGGGGAGAGAGAGAGAGAGGGACACTGGGGGGAGAGAGAGTGAAACACAGGGGGGAGAGAGAGAGAAACACTGGGGGGAGAGCGAGAGAGAAACACTGGGGGGAGAGAGAGAGAAACACGGAGGGGAGAGAGGGAGAGAGAAACACTGGGGGGGGAAGAGAGAGAGAGAAACACTGGGGGGGGAGAGAGAGATTGAAACACTGGGGGGAGAGAGAGAGTGAAACACTGGGGTGGGGAAGAGAGAGAGAGAAACACTGGGGGGGGGGGAGAGAGAAACACTGGGGGGGAGAGAGAGAGAAACACTGGGGGGGGGAGAGAGAGAGAGAGAAACACTGGGGGGAGAGAGAGAGAGAAACACTGGGGGGGAGAGAGAGAGAGAGAGAAACACTGGGGGGAGAGAAAGAGGAACACTTGTGGGAGAGAGAGAGAAACACAGGGGGGAGAGAGAGAGAGAGAAACACTGGGGGGAGAGAGAGAGAGAAACACTGGGGGGAGAGAGAGAGAGAAACACTGGGGGGAGAGAGAGAGAGAAACACTGGGGGGAGAGAGAGAGAGAAACACTGGGGGGAGAGAGAGAGAGAAACACTGGGGGGAGAGAGAGAGAAACACTGGGGGAAGAGAGAGAGAGAAACACTGGGGGAGAGAGAGAGAAACACTGGGGGGAGAGAGGGAGAAACACTGGGGGGAGAGAGAGAGAAACACTGGGGGTAGAGAGAGAGAGAAACACTGGGGGGAGAGAGAGAGAGAAACACTGGGGGGAGAGAGGGAAAAACACTGGGGGGAGAGAGAGAGAGAAACACTAGGGGGAGAGAGAGAAACACTGGGGGAGAGAGAGAGAGAAACACTGGGGGAAGAGAGAGAGTGAAACACTGGGGGAGAGAGAGAGAAACACTGGGGGGAGAGAGGGAGAAACACTGGGGGAGAGAGAGAAACACTGAGTGGAGAGAGAGAAACACTGGGGGGAGAGAGAGAGAAACACTGGGGCGAGAGAGAGAGAGAAAGAGAGAGAGAGAGAAACACTGGGGGGAGAAAGAGAGAGAGAGAGAAACACTGGGGGGAGAGAGAGAGAGAGAAACACTGGAGAGAGAGAGAGAGAGAGAAATACTGGGGGGAGAGAGAGAGAGAGAGAGAGAGAGAGAGAAACACTGGGGGTAGAGAGAGAGAGAGAGAGAGAGAAACACTGGGGGAGAGAGAGAGAGGAACACCGGGGGGAGAGAGAGAGAAAGAGAGAGAGAAACACTGGGGAGAGAGAGAGAGAGAGCGAGAGAGAAACACTGGGGGGGAGAGAGTAAGAGAAACACTCGTGGGAGAGAGAGAGAGAGAAACACTGGGGGGAGAGAGAGAGAGAGAGAGAGAAACACTGGGGGGAAAGAGAGAGAGAGAGAGAGAGAGAGAGAAACACTGGGGAGAGAGAGAGAGAGAGAGAGAGAGAGAGAGAAACAATGGGGGAGAGAGAGAGAGGAACACCGGGGGGAGAGAGAGAGAAAGAGAGAGAGAAACACTGGGGAGAGAGAGAGAGAGAGCGAGAGAGAAACACTGGGGGGGAGAGAGAAAGAGAAACACTCGTGGGAGAGAGAGAGAGAGAGAGACACTGGGGGGAGAGAGAGAGAGAGAGAGAGAAACACTGGGGGGAAAGAGAGAGAGAGAGAGAGAGAGAAACACTGGGGGGAGAGAGAGGGGGAGAGAAAGTGAAACACTGGGGGAGAGAGAGGGAGAGAGAGAGAGAGAGAAACACTGGGTGGAGAGAGAGGGGGAGAGAGAGGGAGAAACACTGGGGGGAGAGAGAGGGGGAGAGAGAGAGAGAAACACTGGGGGGAGAGGCAGGGGAGAGAGAGAGAGAAACACTTAGGGGAGAGGCAAGGGGAGAGAGAGAGATAAACACTGGGGCGAGTAAGAGAGAGGGATAGAGAAACACTGGGGGGAGAGACAGAGAGAGAGAGAGAGAGAGAGAGAGAGAGAGAAACAATGGGGAGAGAGAGAGAGAGCGAGAGAGAGAGAAACACTGGGGGGAGAGAGAGAGAGAGAGAGAGAGAGAGAGAGAAACACTGGGGGGAGAGAGAGAGAGAGAGAGAGAAACACTGGGGGGAGAGAGAGAGAGAGAGAGAAACACGGGGGAGAGAGAGAGAGAGAGAGATAAACACTGGGGGAGTGAGAGACAGAGAGAGGGAGACGGAGAAACACTGGGGAGAGAGAGAGAAACACTGGGGGGAGAGGGAGAGAGAGAGAAACACTGGGGGGAGAGAGAGAGAGGAACACAGGGGGGAGAGAGAGAGAGAGAGAAACACTGGGGAGAGAGAGAGAGAGAGAGACACTGGGGGAGAGAGAGAGAGAGAGAAACACTGGGGGGAGAGAGAGAGAGAAACTCTGGGGAGAGAGAGAGAGAAACACTTGGGCGAGAGAGAGAGAGAAACTCTGGGGGAAGAGAGAGAGAAACACTGGGGGGAGAGAGAGAGAGAGAAACACTGGGGGGAGAGAGAGAGAGAGAAACACTGGGGGGAGGGAGAGAGAGAAACCACTGGGGGAGAGAGAGAAACACTGGGGGAGAGAGAGCGATACACTGGGGGGAGAGAGAGAGAAACACTGGGGGGAGAGAGAGAGAGAAACAGTGAGGGAGAGAGAGAGAGAAACACTGGGGAGAGAGAGAGAGAGAAATACTGGGGGGAGAGAGAGAGAGAGAAACACTGGGGGGAGAGAGAGAGAGAAACACTGGGGGGAGAGAGAGAGAAACACTGGGGGGAGAGAGAGAAGCACTGGGGGGAGAGAGAGAGAAACACTGGGGGGAGAGAGAGAGAAACACTGGGGGGAGAGAGAGAGAAACACTGGGGGGAGAGAGAGAGAGAAACACTGGGGGAAGAGAGAGAGAGAGAGAAACACTGGGGAGAGAGAGAGAGAAACACTGGGGGAGAGAGAGAGAAACACTGGGGGAGAGAGAGAGAGAAACTCTGGGGGGAGAGAGAGAGAAACACTGGGGAGAGAGAGAGAGAGAAACACTGGGGGGAGAGAGAAAGAAAGAAACACTGGGGGGAGGGAGAGAGAGAAACACTGGGGGAGA